>NW_023994182.1:62500-197500 GCF_015586225.1 Lucilia sericata | reverse complement strand
GAACAGTCTATAGTCTGGACTATAGAACAGTCTATAGTCTGAACTATAGAACTGTCTATAGTCTGGCCTATAGAACAGTCTATAGTCTGGACTATAAGACAGTCTATAGTCTGGACTAAAGAACAGTCTATAGTCTTAACTATAGAACAGTCTATAGTCTGGATAATAGAGCAGTCTATAGTCTGAACTATAGAATAGTCTATAGTTTAGATAATAGAGCAGTCTATAGTCTGGACTATAGAGCAGTCTATAGTCTGGACTATAGAACTCTCTATAGTCTGGACTATATAACAGTCTATAGTCTGGGCTATAGAACAGTCTATAGTCAGAACTATAGAGCAGTCTATAGTCTGGACTATAGAAAAGTCTATAGTCTGGACTAAAGGACAGTCTATAGTCTGGACTATAGAACAGTCTATAGTCTGGACTATAGAACAGTCTATAGTCTGGACAATAGAACAGTCTATAGTCTGGACAATAGAACAGTCTATAGTCTAGACTATAGAACAGTCAATAGTCTGGACTATAGAACAGTCTATAGTCTGGACTATTGAACAGTCTATAGTCTGGACTATTGAACAGTCTATAGTCTGGACTATAAAACAGTCTATAGTCTGGACTATAAAACAGTCTATAGTCTGGACTATAGAACAGTCTATAGTCTGGACTATAGAACAGTCTATAGTCTGGACTATAGAACAGTCTATAGTCTGGACTATAGAACAGTCTATAGTCTGGACTATAGAACAGTCTATAGTCTGGACTATAGAACAGTCTATAGTCTGGACTATAGAACAGTCTATAGTCTGGACTATAGAACAGTCTATAGTCTGGACTATAGAACAGTCTATAGTCTGGACTATAGAAAAGTTTATAGTATGGACTATAGAACAGTTTATAGTCTGGACTATAGAACAGTCTATAGTCAGGACCATAGAACAGTTTATAGTCTTAATTTAATTTTTAGTCTGGACAACAGATCAGTCTATATATAGATCACTCTATTATCTGGACTATAGATCACTATATAGTCTGAACTATAGATCACTCTAAAGTCTGGACTATAGATCACTCTATACTCTGGACTATAGATCACTCTTTAGTCTGGACTATAGATCACTCTTTAGTTTGGACTATAGATTACTCTTTAGTCTGGACTATAGATCACTCTTTAGTCTGGACTATAGATCACTCTATAGTCTGGACTAAAGATCACTCTATAGTCTGCACTATAGATCATTCTATAGTCTGGACTATAGATCACTCTTTATTCGGGGTTGTAGATTACTCTATAGTCTGGACTATAGATCACTCTATAGTCTGGACTATAATTCACTCTATAGTTTGGACTATAGATCACCCTATAGTCTGGACTATAGATCACTCTATAGTCTGTACTATATAGTGATCTATAGTCTTGACTATATAGTGATCTATAGATAACTCTATAGTATGGACCATAGATCACTATGGTCTGGACTATAGATCACTCTATAGTCTGGACTATATAGTGATCTATAGATCACTTTATAGTATGGACCATAGATCACTACGGTCTGGACTATAGATCACTCTATACTCTGGACTATAGATCAGTCTGTAGTCTGGACTTTAGATCAATCTATGGTCTGGACTGTAGGTAACTCCGTAGTCTTAACTATAGATCATCCTACAGTCAGGACTATGGATCACTCTATAGTCTAGACTATAGATTAATCTATGGTCTGGAGTACAGATCACTTTATAGTCTTGACTATAAATCTTCGTAATACTTTATAACATTCTTAAGGTTAAACCTATCGGGCCACTTTATTAACAACCCCATATAAAAATAAAACGATCACTCATAACAATCCCACAATCTAATAAATGTCTTTACACCGAAAAAAAAACACAAAATGCTGCTGGTAAACGCGTTTTAGACGCGCAACTTGTATACGCCAGGCATGCGTGCAACACGCAGAAATAAAAGGAAAAAGGATGTGTGGGAATCTTGGTGGAGGAAAAACGAAATATTTTTCTTTTATAACATATTTTTTAACTTTTTGATTAGACAACCAACAAAAAGTCACACGATTGTTTTGTTTAGAAAATTGTATACAATCATATAGAAAGAAAAAATCCTTAAAAAATATGATGGTGCAATGCAACATGCTGCAATTGTATAGTGAAAAAAAAACACCAGCAGTTTTTTAGTTGTTGTGTTTTTTTGTAAGGTTTGATTTCCTTTATAAAGTGAAAAAAACATAGAAAATTGTTTAAGGATAATGGTGACTTTTGTAAAGAAATAGGGAAAGAAACAGAAAAGGATACAAAGCCATGAAAAGAATACAACAGCTGATGTTGGCTGATGGTTGTTGGGATTTTGCGTGGGTTTTTTTCTCTACTACACTACTGCATCGTTTTTCATAATCACGTGAGAAAATAATTCGCTGGTTTCCCCCCCTCATGATATAATAAGTATGTGGCAAGAAGCAAGACAGAGAGGGAGAGGAAAAGCAACAGTTGCTGCTTTATTTTTAGATAAATTGTTAAATCTTTAGTGACTTTTCCCATGACTTTTGCTTTTGGAAAATTCATTTTTCATTCCTGAACTAAAACCAAAGTAGAAGAAGACAAGTTGACACCAGCATCTTAATGACACCTTCTTGTTCTGCTTCCTTAGAGATCTTTCTTCTTGTGTTTTTATTATCATTGTTGTTTTTTCAAGATTTGTCCTTTCGCTTTTGCTAGCTCCTGTTTACGTTTGTGTCTTATTGTGTTTATTTTAGTTTTGTTTATTATTTCCTTTTCTTTTTGTATAATTTATGTTTTTTTTTCTTCACTCTTAGTTTTGATCCTTTTGTGGTTTTATTGGATTTTTGTCAGGATTTGTTTTCCTTTTAGCTTATATTGTGGTTTTTTGTGAGATTGATCGCAAGTGCGAGTGTTCAGGATCGGCTGATTATTACATAAATCTGTTTTGTCTCAAATTGTGGTTTTCACTTTTTTTCTTCTTCCAAAAGTGTGGGAAATTTTCGTTTTGGATTTGGACAAAAGCAAATTTCTTTATGCCAGTCTTACATGTGTTTAGACACTTAAATATTTTGTTAATATTTTTAATCAATTGTTGATTTTAGGGGGTTATAGGTAAATAAATTGATTTTGCGATTAAGATGAATGTTGTAGTGGTTGCAGGTAGTAGGACTGAATGTAATAATATACATTATAATGCCTTATAATATATTATAATAACATTATAATATTTTATAATTGATTATAATACAATTATAATACGTTATAATTTGCTATAATACAATTATAATGTGTTATAATACATTATAATACAATTATAATATGTTCAAATTAATAATAATACTGTAATACTGTACTATAATACTTTAAAATACCTTTATAATATGTTATAATATATTATAATTAAAAAAGAGTTAATTCAAGTACATTATAATGACATTATAACGTATTATAATGCATTATAATAAGATTATAATATCTGGTAATTTATTAGAAATCTATAAGGATGTAAGGCAATACATTATAATGCAATTATAATAAGTTTTCATATATTATAATGTCATTATAATGTGTTATAATGCATTATAATATAATTATTTAGTGTTATAATATATAATAAAGGAATTTAAATGCCTATCAATATATTATAATTGGGAAATAATTCATTATAATTAATTATAATACAATTATGATCAGTTGTAACACATTATAATGCTATTATAATATGCGCTAATGATTATAATTAAATGATAAAAAGTTTTAGTAAATTATAATATTATTATAACTTTTAAGAATGCTTTATAATGAAATTATAGTAAGTTTGAACACATTATAATAATTTGTAAAGTATTTCAGTATATTATAATACCATTATAATGTGTTTCTATACATAAAATTCTAATTATAATGTGTTATAGTACTTTATAATACATTCATAATCTATTATAATACATTGTAATGCAATTATAATGTATTATAATAGATTATAATACAATTATAATGTATTATAATGGGCTTAAATCAATTATGAAAGAATTATAATATATTATAAAAACATTATAATAAGTTTGTATACATTATAATACATTTGTTACTGATTTTAATATATTATAATACCAGTATAATGTGTTTTACACATAAGAATATAATTACAATTTGTTATTATACATTATTATAGAATTAATATATATTATAATGTAATTATAATGCTTCTTAATATACATATAATAATACTTGTATACTGTATTGTAATGAGCTTTAATATAATACAGTTGAATTATAATGTATTATAATAAAGTTATAAAAACTTTAAGTGCATTATAAATCCTTTATAACATGTTATAATACATTATAATGCCATTATAATAAGTCTTTATATCCTGTAATACTTTTTTGTTATAATACCACTAAAATGTGTTTTTATACATAATAATATAATTATAATGCATTTTAGTTCATTATAATAAAATTATATTGCGTTATAATATATTATACTAAAATAATAAAAAGTTCTAGAATATTATAATACCAGTTTAAAGTTTTATAATACATTATAATGCCATTGTAATTATATTGCAGGCATTATAATAAATTTATAATAGACTTTTATACGTTATAATAACATTATAATGTATTATTATACATTTTAATACAATTATAATGTGTCATAATATATTATAATGCAATTTTAATGCGTTATAATACATTATAAAACAATAATAATGTGTTATAATATATTGTATTGCGATTATAATGCGTTATAATAAATTTTAACAAACTTATAAACAGTTTAAATACATTATAATAGCCCTATAATGGTTTAAAATATGTTATAATGTAGTTATAATAAGTTAATATACAATATAATACAAGTGTAATAGAGTAATAGTACTAATAAATACTTGTACTATTATAATGTATTATAATATATTATAATACAATTATAATTCCTTTAAATACTCCAAAATGCAATTATAATGTGTTATAATACAATACAATGTATTGTAACAAATTATAACACATTTATAATACATCAATTTAAGTTGTAATCCGCTATAACCCAATTATAAAGTGTTATAATACAGCTAAATCTGAAACCAAAATTTTGTACAAACTCTGAAGTTCTTTTATTAAAATGTTGCTTCCTTCTTCATGTAGTTGATCTTCAAACATGTTTCTGCAGATATCTATTTGAACATTATTTCAATCCACTTCTTTTATAAAATTTGTACGAACTGAAGCCGTAGCACTAAAAAAATTTCCTACGAAACACCCTAGACAACATTTAAACTGTATAACAGTTTTACTCATTGATCGTAAAAAGCTTTAAGTTTGCAAAAATCAAAAAATTTGGCAATACTTTTTAATTTTGGCAAAATGGTTTTGTGCAAAAATTTTGCAAAGCTTAAAGAAAAGAGAATCGCTCAAGCATTGCCAGGTCTGAAAATATTTTTGCACACAACCATTTTTAGCAACAAAATTTGCACACGCAAAAATTTTAGCAAAAACCCAATAAACATAAAGCTTTTCAGCATGTACAAGATCAAAATTTGAAATTAAATTCAAATACGTATAAAACAAAATAAATAATAACAACTGTTAGTGTATACCCACAAAAATTGTCTAAATTTTGTTAAAAACAAACGCAAAGTACAGCCACACATTTGCAAAAGAATATATAGCAAAAATAGAAGTATAAAAAATCTTATAAAAAAAACAAATTTAACAATAAACAAAATGACGCAATCTTTCATTAACTTCGCCACTTTGCTAAACGAAAAAATTCACATTTTTGCTAAATTTTGCGTTGTTATCGTTGATTTTATTTTCAACCAAAATTTGTTTACCGCGAAATTCTAAAAAACATACATACGCAGAAAAAAAGCTTTTTTTCGCTTTGCTAAAAATTCTATTCCAAAGTATATTATGTATGATTGTATGTTTAAGTAAAAAATGGCGAATGTTTAAAAGAGACACACCGTTACAAATACTTAAACGCACATACATACCAACGAAAGTTTTTAATTTAATGAGAAAAAAACACTTGTATAAATGGCGATGTTAAAGTTTTTACAGTTCTTTTTTAAGAACTTTTTATATTTGTTCGCTTTATTTGCAAAATGTGCGAAGTGTGAGAGAGAGCAATAAACCCATTTTTGCGTTTATATGCTCATACAAATTTACATTTAGAATAAATTTGAGATAATGCGAAAAGCAGGGATGGATATAATAAGTAGTTTGCTATAGACTATAGATTGCTCCAGACTATGGTCACGTCTATAGTCCAGACTATAAATAGTCTAGCCAATGGTGCCAGACCAGAATCTAGTAAATAGTGCCAGACTATAGTCTAGTAAATAGTGAAAGTCTATAGTTTAGTCTATAGTCTAGTTTATAGTCCAGTCTATAGTCCATTCTATAGGCCAGTCTAGTTCAGTCTATAGTCCAGATATTCCAGTGTAGTCTATTCTATAGTCTAGTCTATAGTCTAGTCTATAGTCTAGTCTATAGTCTAGTCTATAGTCTAGTCTATAGTCTAGTCTATAGTCTAGTCTATAGTCTAGTCTATAGTCTAGTCTATAGTCTAGTCTATAGTCTAGTCTATAGTCTAGTCTATAGTCTAGTCTATAGTCTAGTCTATAGTCTAGTCTAGTCTAGTCTATAGTCTAGTCTATAGTCTAGTCTATAGTCTAGTCTATAGTCTAGTCTATAGTCTAGTCTATAGTCTAGTCTAGTCTATAGTCTAGTCTAGTCTATAGTCTAGTCTAGTCTATAGTCTAGTCTAGTCTATAGTCTAGTCTATAGTCTAGTCTATAGTCTAGTCTATAGTCTAGTCTATAGTCTAGTCTATAGTCTAGTCTAGTCTAGTCTATAGTCTAGTCTATAGTCTAGTCTATAGTCTAGTCTATAGTCTAGTCTATAGTCTAGTCTATAGTCTAGTCTATAGTCTAGTCTATAGTCTAGTCTATAGTCTAGTCTATAGTCTAGTCTATAGTCTAGTCTATAGTCTAGTCTATAGTCTAGTCTATAGTCTAGTCTATAGTCTAGTCTATAGTCTAGTCTATAGTCTAGTCTATAGTCTAGTCTATAGTCTAGTCTATAGTCTAGTCTATAGTCTTCTATAGTCTAGTCTATAGTCTAGTCTATAGTCTAGTCTATAGTCTAGTCTATAGTCTAGTCTATAGTCTAGTCTAGAGTCTAGTCTATAGTCTAGTCTATAGTCTAGTCTATAGTCTAGTCTATAGTCTAGTCTATAGTCTAGTCTAGAGTCTAGTCTAGAGTCTAGTCTAGAGTCTAGTCTAGAGTCTAGTCTATAGTCTAGTCTATAGTCTAGTCTATAGTCTAGTCTATAGTCTAGTCTATAGTCTAGTCTATAGTCTAGTCTATAGTCTAGTCTATAGTCTAGTCTATAGTCTAGTCTATAGTCTAGTCTATAGTCTAGTCTATAGTCTAGTCTATAGTCTAGTCTATAGTCTAGTCTATAGTCTAGTCTATAGTCTAGTCTATAGTCTAGTCTATAGTCTAGTCTATAGTCTAGTCTATAGTCTAGTCTATAGTCTAGTCTATAGTCTAGTCTATAGTCTAGTCTATAGTCTAGTCTATAGTCTAGTCTATAGTCTAGTCTATAGTCTAGTCTATAGTCTAGTCTATAGTCTAGTCTATAGTCTAGTCTATAGTCTAGTCTATAGTCTAGTCTATAGTCTAGTCTATAGTCTAGTCTATAGTCTAGTCTATAGTCTAGTCTATAGTCTAGTCTATAGTCTAGTCTATAGTCTAGTCTATAGTCTAGTCTATAGTCTAGTCTATAGTCTAGTCTATAGTCTAGTCTATAGTCTAGTCTATAGTCTAGTCTATAGTCTAGTCTATAGTCTAGTCTATAGTCTAGTCTATAGTCTAGTCTATAGTCTAGTCTATAGTCTAGTCTATAGTCTAGTCTATAGTCTAGTCTATAGTCTAGTCTATAGTCTAGTCTATAGTCTAGTCTATAGTCTAGTCTATAGTCTAGTCTATAGTCTAGTCTATAGTCTAGTCTATAGTCTAGTCTATAGTCTAGTCTATAGTCTAGTCTATAGTCTAGTCTATAGTCTAGTCTATAGTCTAGTCTATAGTCTAGTCTATAGTCTAGTCTATAGTCTAATCTATAGTCTAATCTATAGTCTAGTCTATAGTCTAATCTATAGTCTAGTCTATAGTCTAGTCTATAGTCTAGTCTATAGTCTAGTCTATAGTCTAGTCTATAGTCTAGTCTATAGTCTAGTCTATAGTCTAGTCTATAGTCTAGTCTATAGTCTAGTCTATAGTCTAGTCTATAGTCTAGTCTATAGTCTAGTCTATAGTCTAGTCTATAGTCTAGTCTATAGTCTAGTCTATAGTCTAGTCTATAGTCTAGTCTATAGTCTAGTCTATAGTCTAGTCTATAGTTTAGTCTATAGTCTAGTGTATAGTCTAGTCTATAGTCTAGTGCTAGTCTATAGTCTAGTCTATAGTCTAGTCTATAGTCTAGTTATAGTCTAGTCTATAGTCTAGTCTATAGTCTAGTGTATAGTCTAGTGTATAGTCTAGGTCTAGAGTCTATAGGTCTAGTCTATAGTCTAGTCTATAGTCTAGTCTATAGTCTAGTCTATAGGTCTATGTCTATAGTCTAGTCTATAGTCTAGTCTATAGTCTAGTTCTATAGTCTAGTCTATAGTCTAGTCTATAGTCTAGTCTATAGTCTAGTCTATAGTCTAGTCTATAGTCTAGTCTATAGTCTAGTCTATAGTCTAGTCTATAGTCTAGTCTATAGTCTAGTCTATAGTCTAGTCTATAGTCTAGTCTATAGTCTAGTCTATAGTCTAGTCTATAGTCTAGTCTATAGTCTAGTCTATAGTCTAGTCTATAGTCTAGTCTATAGTCTAGTCTATATTAGTCTATAGTCTAGCTATAGTCTAGTCTATAGTCTAGTCTATAGTCTAGTCTATAAGTCCTAGTCTATAGTCCTAGTCTATAGTCTAGTCTAATAGGTCTAGTCTAGTAGTCTAGTCTTAGTCTAGTCTATAGTCTAGTCTATAGTCTAAGTCTATAGTCTTTCTATATCTAGTCTAGTCTAGTCTATAGTCTAGTCTAGTCTTAGTCCATAGTTTAGTCTATAGGCCAGACTATAGTAGTCTCTCCTCTGGTTTATATAGGAATCTTTTTGTGCTATTCCCTACAAATTCCCCCTTAAATATACCAACTCCCATCTCTGTGGTTATACCCGGCTTCGTTTAAATAACAACCAACAAAAAAACTTGTTTGTGCAAAATTCTCCATGTGATTGGTTGTTTATATGCAAAATAAAGCCTTCGTTTCGGCAACATTCCGTATCTACAGCTAGCGAATAAAAGTTTGCAAATTGAATCGTGCAAAATCGTTTTGCAAATTCGTGCCGTACACGACTCTAGCAACAGCTTCGTTAGATATTGCGCGAATATAAAACTAGAGAGGTAGGTTAGTGATGCTTTAGTAGAATGTTCGCTAGTTTAGGGGGAGGTTCGTTTGTTGGACTCTGTTCGGCTAGTGTAGTGATAGTTTTGCAAAATGAAGGAAAAAAGTTTTGTTTTTACATTTATACTGTTAGTTTTGGTTATGCTTTCTTCGTTTAATGTTAGTGTTTGTAGGTATGAATGTGTTTGTATCTAATTGTGTTTTTTGTGAGTATTATTAGCAATTGCTTTTATAGGGTTTCGCCTCTCTTCTATTGTTGATTAAATTTGTTTTTTGGCAATTAAGTTTGTTTTGTTCGCCATTTATTTATCTCCCTATGTATTTTGCCTGTGCTTTGCTCTTGACAATGATTTTTTTTATTTAGTTGTTTACGTTTTTTGCTTGAAATTTTCAAGTTCAAGTTTAGGGCTATTTTTTTGATGTGCTGTTTATTTTCGTATCTTTAGTGTTGTTTTTGTTTTCTAATCAAGCTTTTTTTCGTTTGTGGCCATAGTTTTCGCACGCACATGTTTTTCTGTTTGTGTTTTTTTTCTATTATCGCTAATTGTTGTTTTTTTCTATTTATGCGTAATTTGTTTACGTATGATAAATATTTTTTGGTTAACTTACATATATGAAATTTTCTATTGCTAAAAATTTGCGGTTAAATTTTGTTTATTAAAGAATGTGAATTTTTGTTTCTATTCTATTTTTTATCATAGTTCTTAGTAGGCATATGTCTCCTATTTTTGATTAGTTATTGAGGTTTTGAAACTGGTTTTTTACACATTTCTTTTTATTCTAATCTAGGTTAAAATTATAATATTTAGGTTTGTCAAATTGGTAAAAAGTATAGACTATTAACTGCTGACCTACGAAATTTTCTATAGTGTTTAAAAAGCGTGCAAATATTTTAATAATTTTGTTCCAAAGACAATGGTTTTGAATGTTTTAAAATAGATTTCAGAATATTTAATTTTTTTTAAGTACACATTTTTTGAGTTTTTTATGTAGACTGGAATAGAATACGTATAGAGTTTATACCTATTCCAGGTTATACTCCAGACTATAGACTTGTCTATTATAGACTAGTCTATCATATATACTATATACTAGTCTATACTCTAGATTATAGGCTAGTCTATACCTTAGACTATAGACTAGTCTATACATTAGACTATAGACCATTCTAAACTCCAGACAAAGGACTTGTCTATACTCTAGAACAAAGACTTGTCTATACTCTAGACTAAAGACTTGTCTATATTCCTGACTATATACTAGTCTATACTCCAGACTATATATACTAGTCTATACTCCGGACTATAGACTAGTATTTACTCTAGACTATAGAATAGTCTATACCGTAAACTATAAAATAGACTACACTCTAGAATATATATATATATATATATATATATATATATATATATATATATAGTCTATTCTATACTCTAGACTATAGAATAATCTATACCCTAGACTATAGAATTTTCTATACTCTAGACTCTAGACTGGTCTGTACTTTATATTATAGACTAGTCTATACTTTAGACTATCGACTAGTCTATACTCCAGACTATCGACTTGTCTGTATTCCAGACTATAGACTGGTCTATACTCCAGACTATATATTGGTCTATACTCCATACTATAGACTAGTCTATACTCCATACTATAGACTAGTCTATACTCCATACTATAGACTAGTCTATACTCCAGACTATAGACTAGTCTATACTCCAGACTATAGACTAGTCTATACTCCAGACTATAGACTAGTCTATTCTCCAGACTATAGACTAGTCTATACTACAGACTATAGACTAGTCTATACTCCAGACTATAGACTAGTCTATATTCCAGACTATAGACTAGTCTATACTCCAGACTATAGACCAGTCTATACTCTAGACTATAGACTAGACTATACTCCAGGCTGTAGACTAGTCTATACTCCAATCTATAGACTAGTATGCACTCCTGACTATAGATTAGTCTATGTTCCAGACTATAGACTAGTCTATACTCCAGACTATAGACTAGTCTATACTCCAGACTATAGACTAGTTTATACTCCAGACTATAGAGTAGTCTATACTCCAGACTATAGACTAGTCTATACTCCAATCTATAGACTAGTATGCACTCCTGAATATAGACTAGTCTATATTCCAGACTATAAACTAGTCTATACTCCAGACTATAGACTATTCTATACTCCAGACTATAGAGTAGTCTATACTCCAGACTGTAGACTAATCTATACTCCAGACTGTAGACTAATCTATACTCCAGACTGTAGACTAATCTATACTCCAAACTATAGACTAGTCCATACTCCAGACTATAGACTAGTCTATACTCCAGACTATAGACTAGTCTATACTCCAGACTATAGACTAGTTTATACTCCAGACTATAGAGTAGTCTATACTCCAGACTATAGACTAGTCTATACTCCAATCTATAGACTAGTATGCACTCCTGAATATAGACTAGTCTATATTCCAGACTATAAACTAGTCTATACTCCAGACTATAGACTATTCTATACTCCAGACTATAGAGTAGTCTATACTCCAGACTGTAGACTAATCTATACTCCAGACTGTAGACTAATCTATACTCCAGACTGTAGACTAATCTATACTCCAAACTATAGACTAGTCTATACTCCAGACTATAGACTAGTCTATACTCCAGACTATAGACTAGTCTTTACTCCAGATTATAGACTAGTCGATACTCCAGACTATAGACTCGTCTATACTCCAAACTATAGACTAGTCTATACTCCAGACTATAGACTAGTCTATACTCCAGACTATAGACCAGTTTATACTCCAGACTAGTCTATACTCCAGACTATAGACTAGTCTATACTCCAGACTATAGACTAGTCTATACTCCAGACTATAGACTAGTCTATACTCCAGACTATAGACTAGTCTATACTCCAGACTATACTATAGACTAGTCTATACTCCAGACTATAGACTAGTCTATACTCCAGACTATAGACTAGTCTATACTCCAGACTATAGACTAGTCTATACTCCAGACTATAGACTAGTCTATACTCCAGGACTATAGACTAGTCTACTCCAGGCTATAGACTAGTCTACTCAGATTATAGACTAGTCTATACTCCAGATTATAGACTAGTCTATACTCCAGACTGTAGACTAGTCTATACTCCAGACTGTAGACTAGTCTATACTCCAGACTATAGACTAGTCTTTACTCCAGATTATAGACTAGTCTATACTCCAGACTATGGACTAGTCTATACTCCAGACTATAGTCTAGTCTATATCTCAGACTATAGACTAGTTTATACTCTAGACTATAGACTAGTTTATACTTCAGACTATAGACTAGTCTTTTATTTTTATAAATTATATACGTACAATTCTCCCAAAAACCAAGATACGTTAAAACTTATAAAAGTGTAAAAACCTATGTTAAGAATAAAGTTATTTACATATTCTATGTATTACTTAGTTTACATAAGTGTGACTATGTATGTACATACATACATATGTATTTATGTTTGTACCTTACTACGTGTATTTTTGCACGAGTATAATCTTTTTCTAAACTTAAGCAAATTTTTTAGAATTAAAAGGGCCCCCAAAGAACATATTCGTTTAACATAAAGAGAATGAAAAAGTTAAGAAAAGAGAATAGAAAAAAGCTTTCAAAGAAAGTTTAGAATATATTCAATAAAAATCATTAATATATTAAGGTATTTGCAAAATCAAATTGAATAATTTGAAAAGAATAAATTTTATAAAAAATAAAACGTGAAATTTGTTAGATATGACATGTGTAATTTTACATTAACATTACAATAGAGAACTTTTATTCAAGGTCATTGCTCGAGGCTGAGTAAGAATTAGTAATTAAGGCAATATAGATACAGAAACATACATATGTATATATGTTTGTATATATGTACGTTTTTATGTACAAACTTTTAATACATAAACTTTTCATATGTATAGTTTAAGAGTGAGAGGTGTAGTAGGGGGTCTATTACAAATTCTATACAGAATGAGTAAAAAAGAGGCGCAAAAAAGCTTACAACATAATTCTAACATAAATGTTTGTGTGTCTGTATTCTGTATGTCTATGTAACAATTCTTGTTGTTGTAACTGATGATTTTTTTTCATTGTTGTTGTTTTTCTTTACAGTTTTTTTGCATTAATAATGAAGAGAAATCCGCAAGAGAACGCGCGCTTTTTTCCCCCGGTATTATTTGCGATCATGGCAAAAATTTGTTATTTTTTCTTCAAATACAAAACCACATTGGATGGACGGACGGAACGGGAGACCTGATAAAGTTCTAATTTATTTCTTTTTGTAAAATAAAAATTGTTTTTTATTTGTTAGTAGTGCGTACGGCTTTCACGTTGTTGTAAAAAAAAAAAGTAGAAATGTGCGTAAGAACGGAAAAAATTATTGCGAAAAACGCATGATTTTTTTGTAGAAAAAATTGTAAAATTTTCAAGAGAAATTATAAAATAAAATTGAAAAAAGAAAATTTAATATTTTTTAAAATTAAAACACATAAATGAGAATCATGTGGTTGGAAATTAAAGAAAAAACGTGTTAAAAGTATTTGAAATATAATAAAAAATTATTAAATATAATAAAAATTTTTAAAAAATATAAAAAATGTAAAAATCTATTAATTTGAAAAATTTAAAATTAAAAAAATTATATAAAATAATTTAAAATTTAATAAAATATGAAAAAAACTAATAAGTAAAGAATTTTAAGAGTTAACTACATATTAATTAAAAATTAACTAAAATTAAAAAAAAATCTAGAATTTACTATTCAAAAAATTTATAAATTTTTATAAGAAAATTCTCAAAACTATTAAAAATAATATTTTTTATAAAAACATCTAATATAACAAAAGCTCTTTTATTTATTGAATAAATTCAACAATATTAATAATTTGGCAAAAACAAATTAAGAGGTAAGTAATAGATTGCATATAAAAACACCAAAAATTTTTTTTTAAATTTCAATAAAAATCATTTTACGGAAAATAATAATAAACACAATTCAATGCAACTTTTCTTCCAAAAAGTTGTCTACAAAAGGAACAACTTTTCCAACATAAAGTTGTCTAAACACAAAGAAACTTTTCTATATAAAAGTTGTCTATACATAGAGCTACTTTTCTATAGAAAAGTATACATAGAGCAACTTTTCTATAGAAAAGTTGTCTATACATAGAGCAACTTTTCTTGTTGTCTATACATAGAGCAAATTTTCTATAGAAAAGTTGTCTATACATAGAGCAACTTTTCTATAGAAAAGTTGTCTAAACATAGAGCAACTTTTTTGTAGCAAAATTGTCTATAGTATAGACTCTATACACGGAGCAACTTTTCTATAGAAAAGTTGTCTAAACACATAGCAACTTTTCTATAGAAAAGTAGTCTATACATTTTCTATAGAAATTTGTCTATACATAGAGCAACATTTCTATAGAAAAGGTGTCTATACATAGAGCAACATTTCTATAGAAAAGGTGTCTATACATAGAGCAACTTTTCTATAGAAAAGTTGTCTATACATAGAGCAACTTTTCTATAGAAAAGTTGTCTAAACACAGAAAAACTGCATATGGACAACTTTTCTATAGAAAAGTTGTTTATACATAAGCATCTATTCGAAAAATTTACTAAATTTTTTGAAAAATTTACTAAAGAGAGGGTAAATTTTTGAAAATTTTATTAAAGAGAGAGTAAATTTTTGAAAAATGTACTAAAGAGAGATAAATTTTTGAAAAATTTACTAAAGAGAGAGAAAATTTTCGTAAAATTTACTAAAGAGAGAGTAAATTTTTGAAATTTTTTTTTGAAAAATTACTAAAGAGAGAGTAAATTTTGAAAAATTTACTAAAAAAAGATATTTTCGAAAATTTTACTAAAGAGAGAAACAATTTTCATAAAATTTACTAACGAGAGAGTAAATTTTCATAAAAGACATTAAATTTTCGAAAAATCTACTAAAGAGAGAGCAAATTTTCTAAAAAGAGAGCAAATTTTCTATAAATTTACTAAAGAGAGTAACATTTTGAAATTTTTTTTTAAAAATTATCTAAAGAGAGTAAATTTTTGAAAAATGTACTAAAGAGGGAGTAAATTTTTGAAAAAATTACTAAAGAGAGAGTCAATTTTTGGAAAATTTGCTAAAGAGAGATATTTTCGAAAATATTACTAAAGAGAGAGTCAATTTTCATAAAATTTACTAACGAGAGAGGGGATTTTCATAAAAGACACTAAATTTTCGAAAAATCTACTAAAGAGAGAGTAAATTTTCGGAAAAATTACTAAAGAGAGTGTAAGTTTTCATTAAATTTACTAAAGAGAGAGTAACTTTTGGAAAATTTTTTTAAAAAATTTACCAAACAAAGTAAATTTTTAAAAAATTATCTAAAGAGTGTAAATTTTTGAAAAATATACTAAAGAGGGAGTAAATTTTTGAAAAAATTACTAAAGAGGGTAAATTTTTTAAAAAATTATTAAAGAGAGAGTAAATTTTTGAAAAATTTACTAAAGAGTGATTAAATTTTCGAAAAATTTTCTAAAGAGAGAGTAAAGTTTTGAAAAATTTCTAAAGAAAGAGTAAATTTTTTAAAAATTTATTAAAGAGAGAGCAGCTTTTCGAAAAATCTACTAAAGAGAGTAAATTTCAAAAAAATTAACTATAAAGAAAGTACATTTTTAAAAAATTATCTATAAAAGAATACAATTTCAAAAAACTTTCTAAGAAAAGGCAGTTTTAAATAGCTTTGTTGTATTATCTTTTATTTAAATAATTTTTTTTTTTAATTTAAAATAAAATTAATAACCTATAATTATTTTTAAAATAAGACATTTCATATTAACAATCAACTTATTAAAACAAAAACACATTTTGAAATTAATCTTAATTTAGAAAAAATTAAACACAAATAAACCCTTCTACAGAAAATCCCCAGGATCTTTCAAACATACATTGACAATATGGAAATAGTTATTTAAATTTCCATTTAACAAAAAAACCACCAGTACCCACTCATTAATATTCATGAAAAATTTCATACATTTAACGAAAAAAAAAATAAATACCGACGTCAAAGATTAATGACCTACAAGCGAAAAGAAAAACGTAAATTGAATTGAAGATCAGTTATTTAAGAAATTTTTAAAGAATGAGAAATCTATTTTTAAAGATGCGAAAATTATACTTTGAACATCAACTAGACATCAAATTAAGGACATGTGATGGCAGACAGTGAGATATTTCAAATAATTGCAACCCTTTTCTTATTTTGCTAAGCACACACAATAATAGACTCTATTTACAGGACTCACCACCGCCACAGGACATGCAATACTTTAGAAATCCTTTAACTTAAACATTTTTCAAAATATTTGCCAAAAAGCAATATTGTGCATAATTAAAGGGAAAATAAAGAAATAAGAAATGAGACATATTAAAGAAAGTACCTGAAAAGAAATTTAAATTTTCTTTTTTTCAACAAAAACAACAACAAACGATCTATCGATCTGTCTAACTGTCTAAAAACCAAAACATTCAAATTTATCTTGTCTGTAGTATAAAATACAGACAGACAGTTGTTAGCTGTGGACAAACAGACAAAATTTGCATAAATTAATGAAATTTTATACAATGTTTGCATATTTTGAAAACCCTTTTCTTCTATATGTTACCAAACTATTTGAAATTTACCTGAATTGTAAGAAATATTTGATAAATTGTTAAATTCAAAATTTGAATTTTGAAATTATGTTAGTTTACTGCTGCTGTTTCTTTGATAAAAATTAACACTTTTCCCTAATGAAGGTGTTATAAAATGTGTTCTTTTACAAAAACAAATTTAACAGGAGTATGAAAATCTCCTTAAAATAACATTTGAGTTTGAGACTCTTGAAGATTTGTTGTTCAAAATCTTTTGTGTTTGTATGTTAAAATTAAAACGTGTGCGGGCGGAAAAATCATTTTTTTCTGCTTTTTTATAAAATTTTGACCATAAGAACAAATCCTACAAAAAATAGTATTTCATGTTTGCCGCTTATACAGTGGGTGAGAAAAGTAAGTAAGGGCCAATAGTAAAGATGCATCCTCTTTAAAAAATTTACTCTCTCTTTAGAACATTTTTCAAAAGTTGATTGATTCCCTATTTTAGTAAATTTTTCAAAAATTTACTCTCTCTTTAGTAAGTTTTTAAAAAATTTACTCTCTCTTTAGTAAATTTTTAAAAAATTTACTCTCTCTTGAGAAAATTTTTAAAAAATTTACTCTCTCTTGAGTAAATTTTCCACAAATTGACTCTCTCTTTAGTAAATTTTCCGCAAATTGACTCTCTCTTTAGTAAATTTTTCAAAAATTTACTCTCTCTTTAGTAAATTTTTCAAAAATTTACCCTCTCTTTAGTCAATTTTTCAAAAATTTACTCTCTCTTTAGTAAATTTTTCAAAAATTTACTCTCTCTTTAGTAAATTTTTAAAAAATTTACTCTCTCTTTAGTAAATTTTTAAAAAATTTACTCTCTCTTTAGTAAATTTTTAAAAAATTTACTCTCTCTTTAGTAAATTTTTAAAAAATTTACTCTGTCTTTAGTAAATTTTTAAAAAATTTACTCTCTCTTTAGCAAATTTTTAAAAAATTTACTCTCTCTTTAGCAAATTTTCCGCAAATTGACTCTCTCTTTAGTACATTTTCCACAAATTGACTCTCTCTTTAGTAAATTTTCCACAAATTTACTCTTTTTTTAGAAAAATTTTCAAAAATTTACTCTCTTTTTTGAAAATTTTTCTCTCTTTAGTAAATTTTTCGAAAATTTACTCTCTCTTTAGAAAATTTTTCAAAAATTTTCTCTCTCTTTAGTAAATTTTTTCAAAAATTTTCTCTCTCTTTAGTAAATTTTTCAAAAGTTTACTCTCTCTATAGTAAATTTTTCCAAAATTTACTCTCTCTTTAGTAAATTTTTCAAATTACTCTCTCTTTAGTAAATTTTTCAAATTACTCTCTCTTTAGTAAATTTTTCAAAAAATTACTCTCTCTTTAGTAAATTTTTCAAATTACTCTCTCTTTAGTAAATTTTTCAAAAAATTACTCTCTCTTTAGTAAATTTTTCAAAAAATTACTCTCTCTTTAGTAAATTTTTCAAAAAATTACTCTCTCTTCACTAAAGTATTCCAAAATTTACTCTCTTTTTAGTAAATTTTCCACAAATTGACTCTCTCTTTAGTAAATTTTCCACAAATTGACTCTCTCTTTAGAAAATTTTACACAAATTTACTCTCTCTTTAGTAAATTTTCCACAAATTTACTCTCTCTTTAGTAAATTTTCCACAAATTGACTCTCTCTTTAGTAAATTTTCCACAAGTTGACTCTCTCTTTAGTAAATTTTCCACAAATTGACTCTCTCTTTAGAAAATTTTCCACAAATTTACTCTCTCTTTAGTAAATTTTCCAAAAAGTTACTCTCTCTCTCTTTAGTAAATTTTTAAAAAATTAACTCTCTCCTTAGCAAATTTTTCCATTTTCTTACAGTTTTTATTCGAAAACTTTAAACCCATATTTTCAAACAATGTCCGTTAACTTTTCTCCCCCACTGTCGTGGTACACAACACACTCCTGTAAGCATACATAATCATTAAAATTCTCTTAAATTTTTTGCATAAAAACCATGTGTGTGAAGTGTGTGTTCGTTCTTTTTTTCCCATTTCGGGATCTTTATTAACCGGTAGTTTTGTCTTTGATGGTCTGTCCTCCTAATGACCCTTACCTGCTGCCAATATGTACAATTTCTATTACTACTCTTGCCGATTATATGCTATTATGACACGGTTTTTCTTTCTATTTACTTTTCGTTTTCTTTACAAAACTCAAACAATACAAATTCAAATACAAATTTTCTTATATATTTTTTAAATATTCTTTACAAAAAAATGTTCATTTTAGCACTCCAAATCACACTTGAGTGTTAAAATGAAAATGAAAATCACATTTGTATTTATTTAGTCAGGATCAAATTTACAATTTATTTATTTAAGTTTTTATTGTTTTTTTTTTCTATTATGTGCAAATGCTTGAGAGTTGTTGTTGATGGTGATGATGATCATCATCTTTTAGTGTCCCTCTTTTGATTGAAATGCCGACTAATTTGTCGGTACTGACGTCAAATTAATGAAAAATCATTGTTTGTCTATAATGGAGTTTTATTGCAGGTTTTATTGTTAAGAAAAGAGATGTTAGTAAATAAATTACTTTTAAATGTTGGTAATGAGTTACTGCGATTCTTTTCAACATAGTCCGAGTATCCATCCAAATCTCTTATAAAGGAAAGATCAAAGGGCTACACAATTCTGTCATAAAAAGCCAATCCATTCGATATTGAGATAAACATCGCAGAATATTTTAACAAATAATAGTTTATAGGGATTCTCTGCTATCATATCTGATACTCTTCAATCCCTTTCATGTTCGTCCAAAAATCAATTTAATTACTCTCCAACTTACTCTGCAGGCCGATAATGGCTCTCATAAAGCACGCTTTCGCGAGCAACTTTTCAGAAGTCATCATGGTACAAAGTACTCAGAAATTTTCTATAGACTAAACTATAATCTAGTCTTTATTCTAGTCGATATAGACCAGACTATAAACCAGACTATAGCCCAGACTATAAACCAAGCTATAGACCAGAATATAGACTACACTATAGACCAGACTATAGACTAGACTATAGACCAGACTATAGACTAGACTATAGACCAGACTATAGACTAGACTATAGACCAGACTATAGATTAGACTATAGTCTATTCTTTAGTTTAGTCTATAAAAAATTGTTGAGTAATTTGAATCAGGATGTCTTTAGGAAATTTTCTCGCGAAAACGTCCTTTATGAGAGACATTTAAGTGACTTCTAGAAGACACCACAAGTCTTTCATCTGTACCATTTACTATAGTCTAGTCTTTAATCTAGTCTGTAGTCTACTCTATAATCTAGTTGTGTAGTCTAGTCTGTAGTCCAGTCTATAGTTAGTTAGTTAGTAGTTAGTTAGTTAGTTAGATTAGTTAGTTAGTAGTTAGTTAGTTAGTTAGTTAGTTAGTTAGTTAGTTAGGTTAGTTAGTTAGTTAGTTAGTTAGTTAGTTAGTTAGTTAGTTAGTTAGTAGTAGTTAGTTAGTTAGTTAGTTAGTTAGTTAGTTCGTTAGTTAGTTTAGTTAGTTCGTTAGTTTAGTTAGTTAGTTAGTTTAGGTTAGTTAGTTAGTTAGTTAGTTAGTTAGTTAGATTAGTTAGTAGTTATAGTTAGTTGAGTTAGTTAGTTAGTTAGTTAGTTAGTTAGTTAGTTAGTTCGTTCGTTAGTTAGTTAGTTAGTTAGGTCGTTAGTTAGTTAGATTGTTAGTTAGTTAGTTAGTTAGTTAGTTAGTTAGTTAGTTAGTTAGTTAGTAGTAGTTAGTTAGTTAGTTAGTAGTTAGTTAGTTAGTTAGTTAGTTAGTTAGTTAGTTAGTTCGTGTAGTAGTTAGTTAGTTAGTAGTTAGTTAGTTAGTAGTTAGTTAGTTAGTTAGTTAGTTAGTTAGTTAGTTAGTTCGTTAGTTAGTAGTTAGTTAGTTAGTTAGTTAGTTAGTTAGTTAGTAGTTAGTTAGTTAGTTAGTTAGTTAGTTAGTTAGTAGTTAGTTAGTAGTTAGTTAGTTAGTTAGTAGTTAGTTAGTTAGTTAGTTAGTTAGTTAGTTAGTTAGTTAGGTTAGTTAGTTAGTTAGTTAGTTAGTTAGTTAGTAGTAGTTAGTTAGTTAGTTAGTTAGTTAGTTAGTTAGTTAGTTAGTTAGTTAGTTAGTTAGTTAGTTAGTTAGTTAGTTAGTTAGTTAGTTAGTTAGTTAGTTAGTTAGTAGTTAGTTAGTTAGTTAGTTAGTTAGTTAGTTAGTTAGTTAGTTAGTTAGTTAGTTAGTTAGTTAGTTAGTTAGTTAGTTAGTTAGTTAGTTAGTTAGTTAGTAGTTAGTTAGTTAGTTAGTTAGTTAGTTAGTTAGTTAGTTAGTTAGTTAGTTAGTTAGTTAGTTAGTTAGTTAGTTAGTAGTTTAGTTAGTTAGTTAGTTAGTTAGTTAGTTAGTTAGTTAGTTAGTAGTTAGTTAGTTAGTTAGTTAGTTAGTTAGTTAGTTAGTTAGTTAGTTAGTTAGTTAGTTAGTTAGTTAGTTAGTTAGTTAGTTAGTTAGTAGTAGTTAGTTAGTTAGTTAGTTAGTTAGTTAGTTAGTTAGTTAGTTAGTTAGTTAGTTAGTTAGTAGTTAGTTAGTTAGTTAGTTAGTTAGTTAGTTAGTTAGTTAGTTAGTTAGTTAGTTAGTTAGTTAGTTTAGTTAGTTAGTTAGTTAGTAGTTAGTAGTTAGTTAGTTAGTTAGTTAGTTAGTTAGTTAGTTAGTTAGTTAGTTAGTTAGTTAGTTAGTTAGTTAGTTAGTAGTTAGTTAGTTAGTTAGTTAGTTAGTTAGTTAGTTAGTTAGTTAGTTAGTTAGTTAGTTAGTTAGTTAGTTAGTTAGTTAGTTAGTTAGTTAGTTAGTTAGTTAGTTAGTTAGTTAGTTAGTTAGTTAGTTAGTTAGTTAGTAGTTAGTTAGTTAGTTAGTTAGTTAGTAGTTAGTTAGTTAGTTAGTTAGTTAGTTAGTTAGTTAGTTAGTTAGTTAGTTAGTTAGTTAGTTAGTTAGTTAGTTAGTTAGTTAGTTAGTTAGTTAGTAGTTAGTTAGTTAGTTAGTTAGTTAGTTAGTTAGTTAGTTAGTTAGTTAGTTAGTTAGTTAGTTAGTTAGTTAGTAGTTAGTTAGTTAGTAGTTAGTTAGTTAGTTAGTTAGTTAGTTAGTTAGTTAGTTAGTTAGTTAGTAGTTAGTTAGTTAGTTAGTTAGTAGTTAGTTAGTTAGTTAGTTAGTTAGTTAGTTAGTTAGTTAGTTAGTTAGTTAGTTAGTTAGTTAGTTAGTTAGTAGTTAGTTAGTTAGTTAGTTAGTTAGTTAGTTAGTTAGTTAGTTAGTTAGTTAGTTAGTTAGTTAGTTAGTTAGTTAGTTAGTTAGTTAGTTAGTTAGTTAGTTAGTAGTTAGTTAGTTAGTTAGTTAGTTAGTTAGTTAGTTAGTTAGTTAGTTAGTTAGTTAGTTAGTTAGTTAGTTAGTTAGTTAGTTAGTTAGTTAGTTAGTTAGTTAGTTAGTTAGTTAGTTAGTTAGTTAGTTAGTTAGTTAGTTAGTTAGTTAGTTAGTTAGTTAGTTAGTTAGTTAGTTAGTAGTTAGTTAGTTAGTTAGTTAGTTAGTTAGTTAGTTAGTTAGTTAGTTAGTTAGTTAGTTAGTTAGTTAGTTAGTTAGTTAGTAGTTAGTTAGTTACTTAGTTAGTTAGTTACTTAGTTAGTTAGTTAGTTAGTTACTTAGTTAGTTAGTTAGTTGCATAATTTGCAATTGAAACATTTTAGACGAACGTGCAACAACTCACACAGAAATACCAGCTGGCTTACGTGAGGGTCGAATTCTCGTCCAAATAAACCTAGAAACATAACTTTAAATATGATATTAATAACTCAAGAGCTCCAAATCTGATTACTCCATATGTGTATCCTCACTGTTTGCCATTAAAAGAAACCATAAATTTTGCTGTTCAAATTAAAATTAAACAAATGTTTGCCAGAATACAAGAATAAACGTGGTATGTCATGAGTAGGAATATGATAAAAATAACTTTGCATTTGTAATGTTATTGTTGTTTGTTTATGCGCATGTGTAGCAATTCTTCTGCTCAGGAGTGGTGTCTCTCTCTTTCACATTGTTTGATTATTCCTGAACATAGAGACACTTGAACTATTTTTAGTTTTTGAAGGAGTAAATTGCTTATACTTGCAGCTATTGCACATTTAGCATATGTGAACATTAATTGTATGCACAAAACGCATGTTGTTATTGTTGTAGTTTTGTTGTAAATGTTGCACACATGCAAACATATGCGCCATTTTTATTCTTCACTTATCTTTTTCGTATATTTTTAGTTTTGTTGTTGAGTTTAACGATCTAATTTAATGTTTTAGTGAAAATGAAGCAACAACAACAACAAAAAGTAGAAAAAAATTATAAAAACGCAGAATGTATTTGTACAAAATATTTGTGCATGTTTATTTTGGGTGTGGGTACGAAAACTGGAAAAAAGCAACAGCAACAACAACATCATTAATAAACGAAAAACTTGTATGAAAATTAAATTAAAAAAACAACAAGAAAACTAAAGAAAACAATGTTTACAAAAAACAAGCATTTCAAAGTTGATGCTCTGCACTCTTTGCACTTAAGACAAAACTGCATGTTCGTTATTTCTATTTCCCTCTTTCTTTCATATTCTCTGCCTCGTTTAAACATTTTTACTATCTAATCATTAAACAAATTTAATCATTTTTTATTAGTGTGTGCTGTTAGTTATTTTTTCGTCTTTTTTCGTATATTTTTTAGATTTTTTCATGTTGTTTTTTTTGTGCATTCGCTTGTGCAAAAGTGCAATGACCCGGCACAATATAATTTTTTGACACAGTGTTGTATTGGTTTTGGAAAATCTATGTTTTTTTTTATTTCGTCCTAAACGCCAATGAGCCGCCCAACTCATTTTGCTTTGCGTTGTTGAATTGTTATTTTTGTAATTTCTTTTTTTCTGTGCAGTATTTGTTGTTGTTATTGTTGCTGCATTAGCGTTATTTATTAGAAATTACAAAAACAATGTGGAAATGTATGCAATATTTATTTTATTTTTATGTTTATTTGTATTTGTGCGTATTTTTTTTCGATGATAAAACTTGACAATATAATTTAGTTTTTTTTAGGGGTTTTATTTTTTCCCAGCTTTAGGAGATTTTGTATTGAAATATATAGAAAATTTCCTTTAACCCAGAATTTTGTCAAATTAAAAAAATAAAATATAGTCTAGACTATAAACTAGACTATAGGACTAGACTATAGACTAGGACTATAGGACTAGACTATAGCACTAGACTATAGACTAGACTAGGACTATAGACTAGACTATAGACTAGACTATAGACTAGACTATAGACTAGACTATAGACTATAGACTAGAGACTATAGACTAGACTATAGACTAGACTATAGACTAGACTAGACTAGACTAGACTATAGACTAGACTATAGACTAGACTATAGACTAGACTATAGACTAGACTATAATAGACTATAGACTAGACTATAGACTAGACTATAGACTAGACTATAGACTAGACTATAGACTAGACTATAGACCTAGACTATAGACTAGACTTAAGACTAGACTATAGACTAGACTATAGACTAGACTATAGACTAGACTATAGACTAGACTATAGACTAGACTATAGACTAGACTATAGACTAGACTATAGACTAGACTATAGACTAGACTATAGACTAGACTATAGACTAGACTATAGACTAGACTATAGACTAGACTATAGACTAGACTATAGACTAGACTATAGACTAGACTATAGACTAGACCTATAGACTAGACTATAGACTAGACTATAGACTAGAGGCTATAGACTAGACTATAGACTAGACTATAGACTAGACTATAGACTAGACTATAGACTAGACTATAGACTAGACTATAGACTAGACTATAGACTAGACCTATAGACTAGACTATAGACTAGACTATAGACTAGACTATAGACTACTAGACTATCGACTAGACTATAGGACTAGACTATAGACTAGACTATAGACTAGACTATAGACTAGACTATAGACTAGACTATAGACTAGACTATAGACTAGACTATAGACTAGACTATAGGACTAGTTATAGACTAGACTATAGACTAGACTATAGACTAGTACTATAGACTAGACTATAGACTAGACTATAGACTAGACTATAGGACTAGACTATGACTAGACTATAGACTAGACTATAGACTAGACTATAGACTAGACTATAGACTAGACTAGACTAGACTATAGACTAGACTATAGACTTAGACTATAGACTAGACTATAGACTAGACTATAGACTAGACTATAGACTAGACTATAGACTAGACTATAGACTAGACTATAGCTAGACATAGACTACTATAGACTAGACTATGACTAGACTATAGACTAGACTATAGACTAGGACTATAGACTAGACTATAGACTAGACTATAGCTAGACTACTTAGACTAGACTATAGACTAGACTATAGACTAGACTATAGACTAGACTATAGGACTAGACTATAGACTAGACTATAGACTAGACTAGACTATAGACTAGTCTATAGACTAGACTATAGACTAGACTATAGACTAGACTATAGACTAGACTATAGACTAGACTATAGACTATACTATAGACTATACTATAGACTAGACTATAGACTAGACTATAGACTAGACTATAGACTAGACCATAGACTAGACCGTTGACTAGACTAAAGACTTGACTATAGACTAGACTTTTTATAGGACCCATTGAAGACTAAAATCTGTCAGTTTTCAAGAAAGACGAATGTACATTGCATCTGAATGACACAATAAACAGTTACTTTCTAATCAAAATTTTATCGCGAATTTTTTACAGTTTTGAATTGCCAAAATTTCCGAGTAATTAAGTAATGCATTAACTATTATCTAATTACAAGTCCAGTCTTAATTGTTGCTAAAATTATTTGCGGTCAATTATTGTGTCAATTATGTCGTTTTTCTCCTTTACCTACCTGCGTTTTTAAGTCCATTTAAGGTTTTTCTTTAGTTGGCTACAATTTATTTGTATTCTTTTATTCTCGTTTAATCTTGTGGCTACTCATCGCTTAAGTTAATCCCCCGGATTTAGTTTGTGGTTGTTTTAAAAACGATGATGACTTT
Source organism: Lucilia sericata (assembly GCF_015586225.1). Taxonomy (NCBI): domain Eukaryota; kingdom Metazoa; phylum Arthropoda; class Insecta; order Diptera; family Calliphoridae; genus Lucilia; species Lucilia sericata. The sequence continues at coordinate 171,164 of NW_023994182.1, read as the reverse complement.
TTCAAAATTCATTGTGGATTTTGAAAAAAAATACAATAATAATGTGGGTATTTTTTTGCAAAGATTTAAATCTTTGTTTTTAATGATGGTTTTAGCTGGGATTTTTCCAAGATTATCATTATAATTTCCATTCATATTTAATGAAGTTATAGAATAGGCTCTTAGTTGATTCCTATGGTTATATCCGGGCTTTAAATTTAATAACTTTATTCATGTTTTCAAAGTGAAATACGGAGATAGAGTGCGTGTGTGTGTTTTGGAAATTCAAATACTTTTTTTGCGAAAATCTCTTAAAACCAATGTGAAAGTCAAAAAGTCAGGATTAAGAACAAAAAGTTAAATCTTTTGTAGTTTTAAGTGTGTTTAGACAAATGTTGTGGAATACAAAAAGGAAACTCCAGAATAGGAAAGAGGATCTTCTTAATTTAGTCACAGATTTAAAACAGGAAATAATTTAAAAATAATTTTCATTTAGAATGGGTTTCTGCAGATTTTTTAAAAAATATTTTTCCAAATTAATAGAAAGTAGTTTGACTTGTTGAATGCATTTGAGTTTATTATTATTATTTTTTTTTTCTTATGAATAATTTAAATTTCTCAATATCATGATGTAAAAATGATAAATAATTTAAAAATTCATTTGCATTTTCTATTCATATCAAATATGCCACAATTAGAAAAAATTTTAAAAAGAATAGAGTTTCTATGGCGGGAAATCCCGTATCTTTTTAAAAAAGAAATTTTCAACATTTTCTCATTCATAAAGACAAATTTTGAAAATTTTTTGTGAACTAGACTATAGTTAAGTTTATTCTCTAGTCTAGTCTATAGTCTACTCATTAGTCTAATCTATAGTCTAGTCTATAGTCTAGTCTATAGTCTAGTATATAGTCTAGTCTATAGTCTAGCCTATAGTCTAGTCTATAGTCCAGTCTATAGTCTAGATTATAGTCCAGTCTATAGTCTAGATTATAGTCTAGATTATAGTCTAGTCTATAGTATAGTCTATAGTCCAGTCTATAGTCTAGTCTATAGTCTAGCCTATAGCCTAGTCTATAGTCTAGTATATAGTCTAGTCTATAGTCTAGTCTATAGTCTAGTCTATAGTACAGTCTATAGTCCAGTCTATAGTCTAGATTATAGACTAGTCTATAGTATAGTCTATAGTCCAGTCTATAGTCCAGTCTATAGTCCAGTCAATAGTCTATAGACTAGTCTAGTCTATAGTCTAGTCTATATTCTAGTCTATAGTCTAGTCTATAGTCTAGTCTATAGTCTAGTCTATAGTCTAGTCTATAGTCTAGTCTATAGTCTAGCCTATAGTCTAGTCTATAGTCTAGTCTATAGTCTAGTCTATAGTCTAGCCTATAGTCTAGCTTATAGTCTAGTCTATAGTCTAGCCTATAGTCTAGGCTATAGTCTAGTCTATAGTCTAGTCTATAGATTAGTATAGACTAGTCCAGTCTATGGTATAGTCTATAGTCTAGTTTATAGTTCAGTCTGTAGTCTAGTCTATAGTCTAGTCTATAGTCTAGTCTATAGTCTAGTCTATAGTCAAGTCTATAGTCTAGTCTATAGTCTATAAGCTAGTCTATAGTTTAGTATAGACTAGTCCAGTCTATGGTATTGTCTATAGTCTAGTTTATACTCTAGTCTATGGTCTAGTCTAAAGTCTATAGTCTAGTCTATAGTCTAGTCTATAGTCTAGTCTATAGTCTAGTCTATAGTCTAGTCTATAGCCTAGTCTATAGTCTAGTCTATATTCTAGGCTATAGTCTAGTCTATAGTCTAGTCTATAGTCTAGTCTATAGTCTAGTCTATAGTCCCGTCTTTAAAAAGGAAATTTCTCAAATTTTCTATTAAAAAGAGAAAATTTCAAATGTTTTCTTTAAATGATGGAAAAATTCTCTGAAAAATATTTCGTCAATTTCAACCAAATCTAGGACTAATAACCTCCCCATTAACTTTTCATTGTTGAGCAACTTTTCTTATGCAGTTTTAATTTTCTTTTCGACTTATCTAAAAAATTGTCTTTTGATTACACAAAAGACCGATTAACCCCTTCACGAAATCTTATCTCCTTTGCTCCGTTGAAAAATTGCTTTAATACATTTTTCTACTTTCACACTTTATTTTGGGGATTTGAAAGAAAAAACACTTTATCAAAATTGTCACATCTACTCTCTGTGAATGTAACACATTATTATTTTTTTTATTTAACTAAAACATATAAAAAATAATAATAAATATAACTATAAATTAATTTAATATTACATTTCTTTCATTATTGCATTTCAAACTGATAAGATTACATAGAGAAAAACAAAAATTGTAACATTTATTTAGTTAAAGATTTTGAGGAACAAAATAGTACATTTTGTAAAAATTTAAAGACGAAGAAACGAAAATGTGCATTTGCTATTTGAAATCGTATTTAAGAGTGTTAAGGTGACCAGCTGCAATCTTATTCTTTTTTGGTGACATTCGCGATATTTTAAAGTTGATCGTGATTAGTAACACTATTTCTATATCGAAATTTCTTTTCTATACAAAAACTCTTTCGATCTAGATTATAATTGACTCTGTTATACAGAACTAACCCCAAAGAACTAGTTATGTAACTAGTTTTTGTGTCACTTCCTTCCTCTCTATGTAAAGTATCACCTTTATGGATTTGCATTCAGATCATATCGATCAACTAAGAGTTCTTTAATGCAGCTTCTATCTTCATATCTGGTCACCTTAAAATTCCCTTTCTTATCACATTTTTACAAAATTTCTTGCCACTTTTTTCCAAAGAACTATTTCCACACACATTTCACGGTGATAAGCTTCGAAAAATATTTACTTTAGACTTTTTTCCTCCAAAAAAAATTGAAAACGCGATTTTTTTCTTCGAAAAAAAAAAATAATATTGATTGTATTTCAGATACGATTACAATAATGTTTTTTTCCAATAAAGAAATTTGTTTTTTTAGGTTTGCATTTTAGTGGAGGTTAATGAACTGATTTCAATTACACAATAATTTGGACTACGTGCCGATGCAAGACGCAGATTTATGTGGGGGAAAAAGTACAATTACTCTATTATAGTGCGAACAACAATGCTTATCTGTTAGGTATTGCATGTGTTGTTTTTGTAGAAAATATTTTCACAAAATTGTAGTTGGAAAATATATTGAAAAAGTATCGATAAATGGAGTAGTTAGTTTTATGGTGCTCATGAGAGAACCATAGACTCCATAGAAGAACCATAGACACAAAATTGGGTAATTAGCTCGAACTAGAACTGAACTAGAACTGAACTAGAACTGAACTAGAACTGAACTAGAACTAGAACTGAACTAGAACTGAACTAGAACTGAACTAGAACTGAACTAGAACTGAACTAGAACTGAACTAGAACTGAACTAGAACTGAACTAGAACTGAAGTAGAACTGAACTAGAACAGAACTAGAACAGAACTAGAACTGAACTAGAACTGAACTAGAACTGAACTAGAACTGAACTAGAACTGAACTAGAACTGAACTAGAACTGAACTAGAACTGAACTAGAACTGAACTAGAACTAAACTAGAACTAAACTAGAACTGAACTAGAACTGAACTAGAACTGAACTAGAACTGAACTAGAACTGAACTAGAACTGAACTAGAACTGAACTAGAACTGAACTAGAACTGAACTAGAACTGAACTAGAACTGAACTAGAACTGAACTAGAACTGAACTAGAACTGAACTAGAACTTAACTAGAACTGAACTAGAACTGAACTAAAACTGAACTAGAACTAGAACTGAACTAGAACTGAACTAGAACTAGAACTGAACTAGAACTGAACTAGAACTGAACTAGAACTGAACTAGAACTGAACTAGAACTGAACTAGAACTGAACTAGAACTGAACTAGAACTGAACTAGAACTGAACTAGAACTGAACTAGAACTGAACTAGAACTGAACTAGAACTGAACTAGAACTGAACTAGAACTGAACTAGAACTGAACTAGAACTGAACTAGAACTGAACTAGAACTGAACTAGAACTGAACTAGAACTGAACTAGAACTGAACTAGAACTGAACTAGAACTGAACTAGAACTGAACTAGAACTGAACTAGAACTGAACTAGAACTGAACTAGAACTGAACTAGAACTGAACTAGAACTGAACTAGAACTGAACTAGAACTGAACTAGAACTGAACTAGAACTGAACTAGAACTGAAGTAGAACTGAACTAGAACTGAACTAGAACAGAACTAGAACAGAACTAGAACTGAACTAGAACTGAACTAGAACTGAAACTAGAACTGAACGAGAACTGAACTAGAACTGAACTAGAACTGAACTAGAATTGAACTAGAACTGAACTAGAACTGAACTAGAACTGAACTAGAACTGAACTAGAACTGAACTAGAACTGAACTAGAACTGAACTAGAACTGAACTAGAACTGAACTAGAACTAGAACTAGAACTGACTAGAACTGAACTAGAACTGAACTAGAACTGAACTAGAACTGAACTAGAACTAGAACTGAACTAGAACTGAACTAGAACTGAACTAGAACTGAACTAGAAACTGAACTAGAACTGAACTAGAACTGAACTAGAACTGAACTAGAACTGAACTAGAACTGAACTAGAACTGAACTAGAACTGAACTAGAACTGAACTAGAACTGAACTAGAACTGAACTAGAACTGAACTAGAACTGAACTAGAACTGAACTAGAACTGAACTAGAACTGAACTAGAACTGAACTAGAACTGAACTAGAACTGAACTAGAACTGAACTAGAACTGAACTAGAACTGAACTAGAACTGAACTAGAACTGAACTAGAACTGAACTAGAACTGAACTAGAACTGAACTAGAACTGAACTAGAACTGAACTAGAACTGAACTAGAACTGAACTAGAACTGAACTAGAACTAGAACTGAACTAGAACTAGAACTAGAACTGAACTAGAACTGAACTAGAACTGAACTAGAACTGAACTAGAACTGAACTAGAACTGAACTAGAACTGAACTAGAACTGAACTAGAACTGAACTAGAACTGAACTAGAACTGAACTAGAACTGAACTAGAACTGAACTAGAACTGAACTAGAACTGAACTAGAACTGAACTAGAACTGAACTAGAACTGGACCAGAACTGAACTAGAACTGAATTGGATCTGAACTAGGACTGAGCTGAACATATTTAGCCGATTTGGTCTCGTTCATAATAGCTTAATTGGATATATCTTCCTGACTATTTTTATAAAAATTTTTAATAAAAATAAAATAAAATTCTCTACCAAATTCCCAAATTAACTCATATTTACTCTTACTTTTCGAGCAGGTATAAAAACTCATTAATAACTTTCTTAAGAAAAAATTTCCAGTTTTATGAATAACACATGTAAAACAGGTACCGAGTGCAAAGGAAAGGGTTAAACATAGTGCAATTTTTTGCATTTAAGTGCGAAAATATGCAAAAAACGAAATACAAAAACGCGAAAGGGTTTAAGAAGTTTACAACTCATAATTTAGCGAAAAAAATATAAAACATATTCATTCTTTGTTAACTAATTACTGACAATAAAGTACAAGGTCATGTAAAGGAAAATTTGAAATAGAAAAATTTATCTAGGTAAATATTTGTTTCTTTTCTGCACAGTTTTTCAAACTGATAAGGAAATTTTGTTTTATTTAGAATTCTCTGCAAACCCTCATAATTTTTCGTTTTTTTTCCTAAATATCGCCAATTTAATCACAACGTCTTTTGTTTTATTGCAAAAAATGTACTTTTCCACACTTCTAGATTTCATTATTGTTCTTATTGACCCCGCAGTTTATAAATATTGTTTCTAAATTGTAAATACTTTTAATAAATATACATTTAATATACTTTTTTTGCTTAATAAGTCAGTCCCCTGACCCTCATATAGTTGTCATTACTTGTTCTTTTAATCTTTTGTATTGTCACTTTGACAACAATGCAAAATGCATGTCAAATTTATTTGTAAACGCTTGGGAAGCAATTATAGTGGACACGTGTCAGAAGTGTTACTTTTACAAATATTTTGCTCGGATTTTTGTAAAAGAAAGTTCAAAATGTTTACTAGCAGGCTATGGAGTAAGTCATATCATTTTCATTATGGAGTTGTTTTACTCGGACTCCATAGTAGTATTTTTCCATCTAAAAAAGTATCTGCGATTAAATGGGAGATAAAGTTCTATCGTTTATCCGGATGGAACATTCAAATATTCGAATCATTACTGATAACTAGTTTTCCTAATGGGAGTATAAGCCAGATTTTAATTAGTCCAAAAATGCCAGATGTCTCTCGATGTCTAGACATTTGGGTGGGAGAACACGAAAACTATAACTATAACATGAACATGTCCAGCTCTGAGAAGATTTGGGGTACAAATCTTGAGTCAGAGGTTTCCCACGTTCTAAACAGTTTTGAAGGCCGGACGAAACTTATGCTCTAAACTTTTTTAATTGGTGCGAGTTGATCGATATCCTATACCAATCAAACCTTATCAATAGGGGACAAAAACTGGAACATATTATCATTACAGGGAGTTCAGAGTTACAGAGATTAACATATTTCACGATCTACAGACCCTATTAGGCGTTATCCCAATATATTAGATTACAAGAGAGCCGTAACCGAATACTCTTTCGATGATAAGCGGAGTTACCAAGACATTCCGGAATAGTCGACAATTAAAGAGCTAATGTACTTGATATAAAGGAAAGGCTGGTTGAGGAAGTTAAACTGGCAAATGCAAAACTGAGGAGGGCTGATTTAGAAACGTAGACAAGATAATCTAACACCGCCCATTAAAATACCTCGGGGGGTGATCCACACGAGGGAGAACGAAAAGCCCGCAGAGTGTGAATAAGTCCGAGGTTAATATGATGGTATATATATAAAGGTGAATGGATTCAATCGGAATTGAAGCATGCGAGGAGGGCAATGAATCGCTTTATCTGCAGTTCTCCGGGATTACATCCAAATATCTTTGGAGCGATGTTGTTGATTGGAAAATTTCTAAGAACCACGTTCAGAACACTGAGTTTCTAAACATTAGATGATAGTTCCTTTCATACTTACTAATCTAATAGTGATCGATCTATATATTCGATTATTTATAGAATATAATAATATGATGACCCAAAATATTCCTTTTACAGTTCGTTATAAAGGGTTTTGTCTACCATTTTCCATGAAGAGGAGCACACAAAAGGACCGATAGCGTTCTGAAGGTATTTTTTCGGACTTAATATATTACTCATGATCCTTTCAATCTTATCTAACTCATTAAGGCCCCAACGTAGCTACCTTTAAAAGATGGACAGGCCTAGCTATAATCTTATGAGAGCGAAGAATTATGAGTTGGACTTCCTCATTTCTAAACATTGGGCGATAATTTCTTTCGCAGATCTCTAAATTAGGGTTTATTTATGCAACATTTTTCATAAAAAGGAGCACTCAAAAGGGCCGATAGCGGTCTAAGAGTATTTGTTTTAGGGTGAGGTATTACACATCCTTCTTGTAATCTCATCTACATGTTAACGTTGAGGCCACAACGTACCTGTCCTTAGCAGATAGACGGGCATAGCTGAAATCTTTTGAAGGACCCAGAATTTTTCTGTTTTCTGTCTCCTGACTTTTAATTAGCAACGATTCAGATGCTATCAGACAAATCTTTACAATCAGTTCAGAATTTATAGTTAATAAATCCAGAAACCAAAGTATACTTTTCTTAAGCAGAGAGATGCGCTGTTTCCGATTTTGGAACATCACATCAGATTCGTGATTTCAAAATTGAAAAAATAGAGCAGTCTATAGTCTTGACTAAAGACTCTAGTCTTGGCTATAGATTAGTCTACAGTCTTGAACATAGACTTTAGTCTTGACTATGGACCAGACTCTAGTCTTGACTATACACGATTCTGTAATCGTGACCGAACTATAGTCTTGACTATAGACCAGACTCTAATCTTGACTATAGATTAGACTCTAGTCTTGACTATAGACCAGACTCTAGTCTTGATTACATACCAATCTATAGTCTTGACAATAACTCAGACTATAGTCTTGACTATAGACCAGTGTTGCCCATACACACACTGTTACACATTCATTTGTATTGGTAAAGCAGCAGAGAACAAAATGTAACCCAAAATAAAACTGTACTAATAAAATGACTGCATACTAAAAAGTATATTCTAACTGTCAAATTGATATTATGGATTTTGACAGACAGCGTACATTAAAGTTCATATATAAAAAACTATCAGCTGTGCTCTCTCATTCACCTACATAAATTCGGCTTTCTCAAAATTTTGTTGTTGTATTTCTGTGTGGATTTTAAAAAAGTTGCGTACAGATCTTACTTCGACAAATGCTGGTCTATAGTATAGACCATTCTATAGCCTAGGCTATAGACCAGTCTATTGTCTTATATAGCAATACTTAGTCTGTACGTATACCAGTCTGTAGTCTAGAGTATAGATCGGTATATAATCTTGACTAAATACCAGTCTATAGTCTTGCCTATAGAGCAGTCAATAGTCTTGACTATTGCTCAGACTCTAGTCTTGCCTATAGACCATTCTATAGCCTAGACTATCGACCAGTCTATTGCCTTATATAGCAATACTTAGTCTGTACTTATACCAGTCTGTAGTCTGGAGTATAGATCAGTATATAATCTTGACTATTTACCAGTCTATAGTCTTGACTATAGACCAGTCTACAGTCTTGACTATAGACCATTCTATAGCCAAGACTATCGACCAGTCTATTGCCTTATATAGCAATACTTAGTCAGTACTTACACCAGTCTGTAGTCTAGAGTATAGATCAGTATATAATCTTGACTATAGACCAGACTATAGTCTTGCCCATAGAGCATTCTATAGTCTACTGCTCAGACTCTTGTCTATGTCGACTAAAGAGCAGACTATAGTCTCGACTATAGAGCGGACTATAGTCTCGACTATAATGCGGACTATAGTCTTGACTATAGTCTCGACTATAGAGCGGATTATAATCTTGACTATAGAGCAGTCTTGTTTATAGAGCACACTATAGTCTTAAATTAAGAAAAAGTTTTTGCCATAAATAGGTTATGTCGTTTGAAACTCTTATCTGTAGAATTTACAATTCATAAGAGGAATGAATATCATTTAAAACTAAATACGTAGCACTTGTTATTATAATTTTAATTAAAATATTATTTTGAAAATAAAACAACAAATTGCTGTAATTAAAACACAAGAGTAAAAGAGAGGGAGTTAAAACACTATTGCTAACACACTCTACAGCTAGCATGCACTCAATCGGAATCAGCAAAAAAAGGTAAAACCTATCTAAAATGCGTATGTTCGTTTATTGAAAGAAAACAACAACAAAAGCAATATAATGCAAGGCGAAGAGAATAAAATGTGTGTGTGTGTGTGTGTAAAAGTGCGTGTGCAAGGATTTCTAGCATTTAACTATAAAAGTAAGGAGAAAGGATATTATAGAAGAAATTCACGTATAGGATACGTTATGTTTAATCGGCAAAAAAAAAGAGAAAATCTGTTATAAATGAGAAAAATCAATAGAAATCAATTTTTGATTGGATAAAAAAAATCAACATTGATAGTTTACACATAATAAAGCAAAAGTATAAAGTAATAGAAAGAGACAGAGATATGTTTATATATAAAATTAATAAAAGATTTAATATTTATATTAAAAAAAGTCCTTAAACTGGTCATTAATAGTTTTAAAAACTGCAAAATTTTCTTTTGTTAATTAAAAAAGAAATACGTTACAAAATTTTCTTTTTTCTTTAAAGTAATTTGCATAATTTTTAATTTTTTTTAGCATCAAGGTCATGTAGTTGGCATATTTTTTTTTTCTTAATCCTTTAGCTAAATTATGCAAATTAGTTTAACCGTTTTTAACCCCTTGAAAAGCGTTGCTTCTCCTATCAGCTGCTGCTGCTGTCTCGGCTGCTTGTTTGTAATTTTTATGCAAATTTTTTTTTTACTTATTTTTCGATTATTTATTGATTTTTTTCTTTCTTAAGATTTCTTTTAAATGAAATTTGCATAATAATGCCAAATTCTTGACATTTTTTCTTAGGCTTTACCTTTTTCGAAGATTTTGCATAAATTATCGATTTTGTGGGCATTAAAAATTGCATTAACCCCTTTTTCTAGATGCAGTGGGTTAGGTAGAGTGCATTTGAATTTTAGCAGCTAGCCAAAGGGTCAGTTATTTTGTCTATTTGGGGAGGGTTAAGGAAAAACAAAATTTGCATAAATTGTCAGTTATTTTTTTGATTTTCAATTAATTTCCTTAAAGCAGGTAAGTTTGGCAAAGATGAATAAATTATAAAAATTATATTTCCTTAAGCGGTTTAAGATATAAATTTATTATTTGAAATTGTGTAATAACAAAAATTTTAAATCATTCTGATTTTCTTACCCTAGATCAGGTTTTATCCCAGTTTAGAGACATCCCTGTAACAAAAAAACTTTCCTTCAGGAATTTGCTCTAATACTCCACCTGACAACGATCTCCTCTCTGGGACCAATGTCTCACAGTTTCCGACGATGTCGATGTTCTTGTTGAGGCCCCAATGTAGCTACCTTTAACATCAAGACATGCCTAACTAGAATCTTATCAGGACCCAGAATTGTAAGTTGGCGGCAAACATTTTTCGATGTATTATTATTCCAGATATAATGCACCCCTTATTAACGACGTAAAGAAAATTTTAAGCAACTACTTTCAATAAACCGAGTTACTAAACTTTGGAAGTTAATTCCCTTCACAAAAAGGGTTTTCCAACCGAGGCCCATAGTGTTCTATGTTTACAAGTTATTCACAATAAAGTGATAACATTAAAATTCAATAGAATTGCAAAATTGAAAAATACACTTTAAAAAATCATTAAAAATCAAAACAAATCAATAATGTAATACTTGTTATATCATTGGAAAGCTAAATATATTACAATTAAAATGAAATATATTTCGTTTAAAACGCTTTAAAATTAACAATTTTATACACTGTTCTTTAAATGTATCACCATGCAGGATTGAAAAATGTTTAAATTTTAAAAATTCATAGAAAATCAAAACAAATCAATAATGTAAAACTTGTTATATCATTGGAAAGCTAAATATATTAAAATTAAAATGAAATATATTTCGTTTAAAACGCTTCACAATTAACAATTTTATACACTATTCTTTAAATGTATCACCATGCAGGATTGAAAAATGTTTAAACTTTAAAAATTCATAGAAAATCAAAACAAATCAATAATGTAATACTTGTTATATCATTGCAAAGCTAAATATATTGCAATTCAAATGAAATATATTTCATTCAAAACGGTTCATATTTAACAATATTATACACTATTGATTAAATGTACCACCATGCAAGATTGAAAAATTTTTATATTTTAAAAATTCATAGAAAATCAAAACAAATTGATATGCTTACTTTTGTTATATCATTGGAAAGCTAAATATATTGCAATTAATATAACATATATTTCATTAAAATCGGTTTATATTCAACAATTTTATACACTATTCTTTAAATGTACCACCATGCAAAATTGAAAAATGTTTAAATTTTAAAAATTCATAGAAAATCAAAACAAATCAATAATGTAATACTTGTTATATCATTGCAAAGCTAAATATATTGCAATTCAAATGAAATATATTTCATTCATGGTTCATAATTAACAATTTTATACACTATTTATTGACTGTACCACCATGCAATCGTTTGTAAAGTGTTAAAATTTTAAAAATTCATAGAAAATCAAAACAAACCAATAATATAATATTAGTTATATCATTAGAAAGCTAAATATATTGCAATTAAAATAACATATATTTCATTAAAATCGGTTCAAAATTAACAATTTTATACACTATTCTTTAAAAGTAGAACATTTCCTCTCAAATACTAAGAAAAAATTTTTGATTTTTAAAAATTCATAAAAAATCGTAAAAGAATGACAACTATGACCCATTTAAAAGGTTATATAGCTGTGTATGTGGTAAATAAAATAAGCTATAATTGCTTAAAATCGTATAATAAATAAGGATTTTATTCATGAATATGTTTCCATGTCTCAAAAGGAGTTAAATGCAATATTTAAAAAATTTTAATGTTTAAAAATTTCTAAAAAATCTACCATACATAAAAATTTTTTAATTTTCCTAGAATCATAAAGCTAGTAGTATCAAAAATAAAATGACATATAATTTATTTAAATCGAGTTATAATTAAAAATTTTATGGACAATTAAGTAAGAGGTTAACCGTTTGTGATATAAATCCAAAATTTAAAAATTTTTAAATTTTTAAAAATTCATTAAAAATCGTTAAGAAGCAAAATGTTTACTTTTTTTATTTGATCTTAAAGCTTAATATGTAATAATTAAAATAAGATTTAATTCATAAAAATCGTTACATAAATGGTGATTTTATTAACAATTAAATGAAGATTTCACATTTTATAACTTTCAAAATCTGAATTTGAAATATTTTGATCATATCACTGTTTTACTACAAGTTTGTTAGTTCTAATTATAATTAGACTAATAATGGTTAAAAAAATCGAAGTTTAGACTACATACTTCCTGTTCTCAAAAAAAAAAACTCAATCCTTTTCCGTCGTGAAAAAAAAACCAAAATAATTCAAAATCATTATTACAAACGATTCTGTTTTAATAAATTCAAACCAATGTATTTTATAAGGGTTTCTTTTTTTTACAATTATTTTTGGTAAAATAAAAGTACATTTGTGTAAGTACTATTTGCTCAATATACTCTAATTATTTTTCTATTTTTATACCCAAAAAAAGAGTTTGTTTTGTTGTTTTTGTTTCAGTTATATTGTGGTTTTTAATTATATGTGTGAAATATCAGCTAACGCCTACTTCTAATAAAACAAAACACCAAGACAAGTTTGTAATTTTGAACCTTTTTATGCCACTCGTTTTTTTTACCCACAATCCATAGTACCCACTAGTACTCATAACATTAACAATGACTGACCAATTTCCTTTTTATTGTATATTTTTGAAAATATAGAAATAATGGACAACATGCAGTGTATGGAACGTCATCATCCGCATTAATGTTCGTTGTCCAACCAGCAGCAACTCTAAGTTGTGGCTGTGGCATAAAACAACAATTAATCATGCGTACAAATTAAGGTCAAAAAAAAAACTCGATCTTGCCTAGAAATATGGTAGTTACAAATAACAGATTTCCAAAAATAAAGTTAAAAGGAAAAACGAAAAAAGAGTTTGGCAAGCATATGTTGGAAATTAATAATATCAATCAACCTTTACTATATTATGATCAACATATGATCATATGAAGGCATAGTGGAAGTACAATAGAGTTTAATATTATTCATTATTAAGGATATCAAATGAAGACATTTCAAAGTCAGGTTTTGAAAGATATATAAGTATAAAATAAGTTAACCTCACTTAATTGGAAATAACATGAATATTAATGTATCGGTTTTAATCAAATGTATATGGTATAGCTCAGTATATAGTCTTGACTATAGATCAGTCTAAAACTGGACTACAGACTACAGTCTTGACTATAGACCAAACTATAGTATTAACTATTCACTACACTATAGTCTTAATTATACACCAGAATCTAGTATTGAAAATAACCAGTCCATAGTCATGAATATAGATTAGGCTATCGTCTTGACTATAGAACAGTCTATAGTCTTGACTATAGACCAGATTATAGTCTTGACTATAGATCAGACTATAGTCTTAACTATAGACCTGACTATAGTCTTAACTATAGATCAGACTATAGTCTTAACTATAGACCTGACTATAGTCTTAACTATAGATCTGACTATAGTCTATAGTCTAAACTATATAACAGTCTGTAGACATGACTATAGAACAGTCTATAGTCTTGACTATAGAACAGTCTATAGTCTTAACTATAGAATAGTCTATAGTCTTGACTACAGAACAGTCTACAGTCTTGACTATTGAACAGTCTTTATTCTTGCCTATAGACCAGTCTATAGTCTTCTATAGTCTTGACTATAGAGTATGCTATAGTCTTGACCATAGAGCTGTCTATATTCTTGACTATCGAGCAGTCTGACTATAGACTAATCTATAGTCTTGACTATAGACCAGACCATAGTCCTGAATATAAAACAGTATGTAGTCTTGACAATAGAACAGTCTATAGCCTTGACTATAGAACAGTCTATAGCCTTGACTATAGAACAGTCTATAGTCATGACTATAGACCAATCTATAGTCTTAACTATAGACCAATCTATAGTCTTGACTATAGACCAATCTATAGTCTTGACTATAGACCAGACTATAGTCTTGACTACAGAACAGTCTATAGTCTTGACTACAGAACAGTCTATAGTCTTGACTAATGAACAGTCTATAGACTTGACTATAGAACAGTCTATAGTCTTCACCATACAACAGTGTACATTCTTGACTATAGAACAGTCTATAGTCTTGACTATAGAACAGTCTATAGTCTTGACTATAGAACAGTCTATAGTCTTGACTTTGGAACAGTCTATAGTCTTGACTATAGAACAGTCTGTAATCTTGACTATAGAACAGTTTATAGTCTTGACTATAGAACAGTCTATAGTCTTGACTATAGAACAGTCTATAGTCTTGACTATAGACCATTCTATAGTCTTGACTATAGACCATTCTATATTCTTGACTATAGACCAGTCTATAGTCTTGACTATAGACCATTTTATAATTTTGACTATAGACCATTCTATAGTCTTGACTATAGACCAGTCTATAGTCTTGACTATAGACCAGTCTATAGTCTTAACTATAGACCAGTCTAAAATCTTAACTATAGAACAGTCTATAGTCTTGACTATAAACCAGTGTATAGTCTTGACTATAAACCAGTCTATAGTCTTGACTAGAGAACAGTCTATGGTCTTAACTATAGACCATTCTATAGTCTTGACTACAGACCATTCTATAGTCTTGACTCTAGACCAGTCTCTTAAAAGATTTTCGTGAAGAAAGAACGAAACTTCCGTTACATTCTTGCCAAAGAACGAGTTCTACGAAAACTCTTTGCCAAATACTGTCGTATCAAAACATTGTTCCATAGAACGGATACCAAAAGTAAAGGCGACATCACTAGTTCCAAGTAGTTGCTGTTCAAGTATCTGTTTGTAGTTTTGCACTCGTTCTGTAAACTTTTTTCTCTTTCTAAAATTTTTTTAACTCTGAAATAAATTATAATTTTTGCTTAATATAATAACAATAACAAACAATTGCTGTAATGATAATAAATAAGTGTAAAATGCAATTGCTATAATGAAGACAACAACTACAAAATCATAAAACCCTTTTGAAACATGTTGTTGTAATAAAACTAGAAAAAAATACCAGTTTTTTTAAACAAAAATCACTTATAGAAAGAAAGAAACCCTTTTTTGGTTAATATTATTTGTTGTAATAAAATAACCTGCATAAAATGTTTCTAATAGAAAAGAGAGAGAGAGAGAGGGAGATGATTGAAATAAAAAACTGGCTGTACAATAAAAAAAATTATAAAAAAATCGTTTAATAAAACAAGGCATTCATAAAAAATGCAGCATTACACACATACTAAAGCATTAGAAATGTTACACAAATGTGGGTGACCCCCTTAGACGCAAAATTTTACAAAAAAAAGAAGAGTCTTGAGAAAAAAATGCACAATTTCTAAGGTTTTTTGTCTCTTTTGCTCATTTGTTGAGGGTTTAATAGCAAAAAAAAAACTGCAGCAAAACAAAGGCTCTCAGTGATAATAGCAAAGATCACTGTTGTTTAAAGCAAAGAGCGCAAGAGAGAGTGAGAAAGATAGCTGTTTGGTAGAGTTTATTTTCTCCTTTTGCAAAGGCTTTGGGCTGCAGTTTATAACAGTTTATAAGCGTAGCACAGTTTTGTGTGATATATTTTATAAAGCAGGAGAGAGAGTATTTATAGAGAGTAATAATGAGCATGCGTTTTGTTGTTTGGTGTGTAAGAACTTCCCCTAATTTCTGTAAAGATGTAAGAGAGTTCTGTTTGTTGTTGTTGTTACTATTTGTGTGTTATTATTAGGGGAAATCTAATGTTTTTCCTATATGAAAAACAATATTAGATTTTTTTTTTGCTGCGTTTTTATGATTATTATTGTTGTATGAAGTTTGTGATAGAGCTGCGTAGACGAATGACTTTATGCATGCATTGGCAGTTGGCATTTATTCAACTTCGAGCTCTCGAATCTGCAACATCAAATGTGTCGCAGTTTTTTCACAACACACACAAAATAAAAATAATAAACAGAAAAACAAAATATTATTAATATAAAAGAATAAGAAAGAAAATATTATTACTATAAAAAAACAAGCTAACTACACTTAAAGAAATTTTTTCTTAATTAAACTAAAAACAAGTGGAAATTATTATTAAAACTCTGGCAAAAAGAGAAACAATTTGGATTACGTTCTTTTCTTTTTGGGATTATTACAACAAAAAGTTTACTACCACCAACAAACAAGTGTTTTTTTTTGTAAAAAAAAGTGCAATATTTTGAAAAATTTTAAAAAAATTATAAATAATATAATCTAAGTGTTTATAAAACATTCCACACTCAGCTATTTATGTAAAAAAATTAAGAAAAAAACACATTTTTTGGATTTTTAAAAAATATTTGGCCTTCAACTAAAGCTGGGTAGTGTGTACTAAATTTTTAATAAAAAAAATTTAAAACAAAATTTATAAATATTAAAACAACAACCAAACACGCCAAATTGGCAGTTTAAACTAAAATTTTCAAGGTAAGTTTTAACAGAAATTTCCAAAAATTTTGAAAAAAATTTTAAAAATTTAAAAAAATTTTAAAAAACTTTATTATTTTATTATTTCTAACTTTTTACCTTAATTTTTATTTGTTTAACCTTCATTTTGTTGTTTGCCGTCCCTTAAAAAACCTTGAAATTTGTTTTGGTATTTTTTTTTTCTCTATTTACATTGAAAAACTTTTAATATTTTTTTTAACAACAATTTCGCCATCATATACAGAAAAGCCTTAACCGGTTTTTACTTAAAAATTTGACACGTATTTTAGAAAAAATTTTTTCCACAAATTATCAAAAAAAAAAACAAAAACAAACGCCCTTTAGCATAAATCTCATAAAAATTACCAAGTTTTGCACTTAAACCTAAAGCTTTAGTGATAAACTAAACATAAAAATAAAGCTTTCACTCTCAGCATAAAAGCTTTCTCTCGCATACAAACTCTCGACTACTCAGTTACTCTTTAAAGCCTAAAAACAACAAACCACAAAAAGCTTTTTCATAAACATAAAAGCTTTAAGATCACTCTCTTACTCTCACTCTCCTCTCTCTCTTCAATAAAGCTATAAAACAGCTTAAATGACAAATTTGCTTTCAAAAAAACAAGAAATTTTCTCATTTAATTATAAATTTTCTTTAATTTTTTTTAATTAAGGTCTCTTTTTAACACTTTAATCTTTTGATTCTTCTGTTCTTCTTACAGCAAGGTGTTAACATTTGTCTTTTTCCAAACATAGGCTACCTTTTAATCCCTTATAAGCCAATTGTCCTTAAACAAAAAATTGACTTTTTCTTTAATTAAACATTTTTCCCTTTTAATTTTCCTATTTTCTCACATGTTTTTTTCAAATGTTTCTCTTTTTAAAACAATTTTGATGCAACAATTGCTTACACATGATCATGATCACTTTACTACCTGCTTTCTCTGCCAATTGTACAACCTGTCTAGATCTCTTAACAACACAGGCGGTCTATTGTTAGTGGCGTCATAGATATATTTTCCAACAATTGTTTTATAAAATTGCACAATTGTTTTATTCGTTTTCCTTTTCTTTATCATAATTTTTTTTTGAAAATATCTTTTATCTGTCTCCCTTTAGGTTATCTTTAAAGTGCCATTAATATGCTTGTCAAAAAAGAAATTTATTATTCGCAAAAAAAATCCATTTATCATGGTTATACACCCTCTAAAAATCTTTTCTCTTTTCTTTACAAATACATCACTGATCGTTTTTCCTGTTCTACTCAATATCAATTTCTTTCTTTTTTTTTTTTGCTGAAACAAAAAACCTCAAAGTTTTATAAATATTTGTTAAGTGTAATATGATATTTTGCAAAAGAAATTTTAATAAAATTATTTTTCATTAAAAGAAAAGATCACTTAGAAGAAAACCAAAAAATTTGCCAAGATCACTTAGAGAAAACCATAATTCTCTTTTGTTGAAAAACTGTACTTTCTTTGTTGTTTAACAAAAGATATTTTGCTATAAAACTTAAAATTTTAGCAAGATCACTTTAAGGAAAACTACCAAAAACAAGATCACTTAAGGAAGCGGAGAAAACTTTGCTCTCTTTTGTGAAAAAATCTAAAATCTCTTGTTTCTGTGATAGTTTGCAAAAGATATTTTGTTACAAAATCTAAAATTCAAAATCACTTTATTCAAACTACTAAAAACAAGATCACTTAAAGAAACTGAGAAAACTTTGCTCTATTTTGTGAAGAAAACCAAAATCTTAACAAGATCACTTTTAGTAAAACTTCCAAAAACAAGATCACTTAACGAAACTGCGAAATCTTTTCTCTCTTTTTGAGGAAAACCAAAATCTTTTGCTTTTCTGATAGTTTGCTAAAGATATTTTGTTACAAAACCTAAAATTTTAGCAAGATCACTTTTAGTAAAACTTCCAAAAACAAGATCACTTAAAGAAACTATGAAAACTTTTCTCTCTTTTTTGAGGAAACCCAAAATCTTTTGCTTTTCTTATAGTTTTCTAAAGATATTTTGCTATAAGAACTAAAATTTTAACAAGATCACTTTAGTAATACGACTAAAAATCAGATCACTTAAAGCAAATGAAACTTTTTTTCTCTCTTTTAGGAAAAATTGTTAAATCTCTTCTTACTTTAATATTTTACAAAAGATATTTTAATAAAAAACACAAAAATCTAGCAAGATCATTAGTAGTAAAACTAATATAAACAAGATCACTTTACCGATCACTAAAATTTTAACATTTCTTTCAAAATATTAAACAAAACAGCAAATTTTTGTCAAAAATCTTAAGAAATTTTAAAGATCTTTATAATATAGTCCTAAAATATAAAGATCACTCTCTCAAAAGTTTCTCTTTTAGAGAATTTAAACCAAACTTTTCCATTTCTACTGCAAGTAACAAATCTTTTCGTTAAATATAAGAAACATGTGTTTGAACTCTCTTTTACTGCTCAAAGCTCAAATACATGATAATATTTAGCAAGATCGGCAGTAGTAAAACTAATATAAACAAGATCACTTTTGCGATCACTAAATTTTTAACATTTCTTTCAATATTTTAAACAAAACAGCAAATTCGTGTCAGAAACCTTAAGAAATTTTAAAGATCTTTATAATATAGTCCTAAAATATAAAGATCACTCTCTCAAAAGATTCTCCTTTAGAGAATTTAAACCAAACTTTTTCTATTTCTAACAAAAATTAGCAAATTTTTATGATAAATTTAAAAACCATGTGTTTGACATCTCTTTTACTGCTTAAAACTCAAATAAAACACAAAAATCCAGCAAGATCATTATAATAGTTCCAAAAAATATAAAGAGCACTCTCTCGAAAGCTTCTCTTTTGAAAGGTTTTAAACCAAACTTTCCATTTTCACTGATATTAGCAAATATTTTCGTTAAACTTAAGGAACATGTGTTTGAACGCAAAATCTAGCAAGATCATTAGTAGTAAAACTTATATAAACAAGATCACTTTTGCGATCATTAAATTTTAACATTTCTTTCAATATTTTAAAGAAAACAGCAAATTGTTGTTAAAAATCTTATGAAAATTATAAGGATCTTTAAAAAACTTACTAAAATATAAAGATCACTCTCGCAAAAGGTTCTCTTTTAGAGAATTTAAACCAAACTTTTTCTATTTCTAACAAAAATTAGCAAATTTTTATGATAAATTTTAAAACCATGTGTTGGAACTCTGTTTTATTGCTTAAATAACAACATATTTCTGAAAAGATCATT
The DNA here is from genome assembly GCF_015586225.1 of Lucilia sericata. Lineage (NCBI taxonomy): Eukaryota > Metazoa > Arthropoda > Insecta > Diptera > Calliphoridae > Lucilia > Lucilia sericata. Next base: position 151,002 of record NW_023994182.1, on the reverse strand, counting down.
TAAAAAGATCGTTTTTCCTAAAAATTTTTACATACTTCAAAATTTTGGCTTCTCTTTAAAACGCCCCTGATGTTTTACACATGTTATTTGTTAATTTATGTTTGCACATATCTCTTGCTACAAATTAACATATGGCAACAATATGAAAACACTTAAAACAACAACAACAACTAGCTCTCTCTCTCCCTTGCTCTTGCCCTTTAAGATACTCAAGAAAAACTGCAACTTTTGAACAGTTTAATCAAATAAATGACCACGAATTTCCGGGAATTTTTAGCCAAAAAAAAACACACGCTACTTTTCATAAAGAAAACAATAAACCTGCTAAAAACTCACCCCCAAAATAAAATTTTAAAAAAATCTACCCCCTCATTAAAAATTCCATAAAAAAAAACGCATTAATTTTGCCGAAAAAAAAACGCTTAAGAATATTATAAGCAAAATAGTCTAGATAAAAAACACCAACAAACAAACATAACAAGGAAGTAAAGCATGAAAGTAGAAAGGGGGATGTTTTGTAAAACTAAATACATACCCAAAATTTAAAACAACAACAACAACAAAAATGCCAAATTTTTACCATAAAAATCCCCCCAAAAAAACTACCTTAAAGAAAATATAAAAAAAAAACCAAATTATTTGATTGCAAATTTTTAAAAATATGTCATTTTTATTAGAAAAAGCATCCTGAGAAAAAGTATTAAATTTCTTTAAACAATTAGCTAAAAAACTTATTAATAACTAATTGCTCTTTTCCTCTCTCTTTTTAGTTAAACCGCTCTTTTTAAAGTCTTTAAGCTGGCTCTCAAAATACGCAAACAATTTGCTCATCAAGCTTTTGGTAATTTTCCACCAGAAGATTTTCATTCGCCCTCTCCTCAACGACCACAAAGTCCACCGGTTTCTACACAACAACACAATATGGGTGGCCCACCAGCGCCTACCTCTTCGAATAACCCACCCGAAGGACAAACCTATTGTTTAAGATGGAATAATCACAAATCGAATTTGGTGGAGATACTAGATGCTCTCATTAAGGTGGAAAGTTATGTGGACTGTACTATTGTTGTGGATGATCAAGTACAGTTCAAGGCACATCGTGTTGTTTTGGCAGCCAATTCTCCCTATTTCCAATCGATTTTACAAGATTTACCCATGGATCATTGTAGCATTATATTTCCGGGTGTTAAGGCTTTTGAAATGCGCGCTTTATTGGAATATATGTATACGGGAGAGGTTAATGTTACCCAAAGTCAAATACCCAAAATAATGCGTATAGCTGAGGAATTGGAAGTAAAGGGTCTTTTTGATATGGCTGATTTGAAGGAGAAATTCAATAAACTAAGTGAGGAACATGCTGAAAGATCGGCTAGTAATCCTTATGCCAGTACATCGGCTCCCTCAAATCCCTATTCTTCGGTAACCACCACTTCTTCACCGCCAGCGGCTGTAGCACATAACAAATCTAGCTCTAAGGATTCAGACAACTATCGCCATAACTCCTCCTCCGTGATCTCTACCTCGACAAATATTTCTCCCTCGGCTGCTCCGTCCAGCAGTTCCTCACCGCCCTATAGTAGTTACAAATCTCCCTATACCAGTTTATATAACAAATCACCTGCGCCCGCTGCTAATCAAACCACCTCAACTGCCCAGCCTCAATCTACACAACAGACACCCAGTAATTTAACACCCACCTCAGAACGTTCTGCTCAATGGCCTTTGTCTCCTTCTGCCGCTGCCGCTGCTGCCATGTTGAGTTCGGTTTATGAATCGGCACCCGATATGAATCCCTTAAAACGTAAAAAGTTATCCTCTATGTCTAGCATGCTAATGAATCGTGATACTCCCATTTTACGCAATGTTTTGGCTCAAGCTAACCCAGCCGATTCCTCTCAACAATTGCCTTTATTGTTACCTAATGCGGGCACTAAAGCTGACAAATCCTCGGGCTCAGCGGATAAGAATTTAAGTGGTCATAATAATAATCATAGTTTTAATGGTTCGGATTACAGTGATAAGGTAAGTTTTCGTTTGGTTGGTGAAATATACTTAAGCTTTCTTTATATATATATAACTAATTATATAACTTTTTGTTTTGCTTTTTTAGAAATACCATGATGAGCCTCATTCCCCCTTTACCGATCGTTCCTTTGAGGATGATGGTTTCGATCCCAAGGGCAGTAATTTCGGTGGCAATTTTACTAACAATGGCAATCAGAAACCCGAATGGAAACGTTATAAACAATATACCCGCAGTGATATTATGTCCGCCATACAGTGTGTACGTGAAGGCATGAGCGCTTTACAGGCTTCACGCAAATTTGGTGTACCCTCACGCACTTTGTATGATAAGGTCAAGAAGTTGGGCATTACCACTGGCCGGCCCATGAATCGTACCATGAAACGTAGTCCCAGCAGTGTAGAGTCTTCAGCAGCCTTCCCTTATGCTCATGGTTATGGTCAAGCTTCAGCGGCTGCCGCTGCCATGCATGATGCTGCCATTAGAGAGGAACGTGAACTGAAAGAACATCATCGTAATAGTGAACATCATCATTTAGCACCCACTATACCACATCCGGCGGCGGCTCTCTTAGATCATGCTTTCCTCCAACAGGCTTTGGAAAATCGTGGAGGTGGTGATATTGCTGGAAGAGAAGCTTTACATGCCATGGCTTTGGCTGCTGCTGCTCATGCTGCTGCCAATCGTATGTCCACTAGCCCTGGACCCAATGGCAATGCTGTACGTTCTCCCAGTCCCTCTAATTTCGCTTTGAAATACAATAGCATGCGTAATGCCGAACAGGAACTAATGGAACGTCATGAATTGGAACGTGAGAGAGAAAGAGAACGTGAATTTGTGGAAAGAGAAAGGGAACGAGAACGTGATCAAGATTTAGAACGTGAACGTAATGAAGAAGAAGAAGATGATCATGTGGAAGATTTGTCGGTAGCACGCAAAGAGAATAGTAGTTCCCCGGTAGAACAAAGAGAAAGACCTGAAACCCCTTATTCGCCGGGAATAACAAATTCTGGAGATAATGATAAATCGGTTATAATCAGCACAAAATTACCTTCTACAGTTAGCTCGGAGGAAGCTTTTATCACTGAATCTAATCTCAAACGTGAGGTGGTAATAGATGATGTTAGAGCCGACTGATTGATGCTTACTATGGCTTGGCAATATGCGGCCGATACTTGTTATGATGCTTTATTTTCCTCACGCTGAGAGAGACACAGAGAGAGAGAGAATACTCTGCTTAGTTGTGGTTTATAACTGTTTGTAGGTATTTTTTTTTAAGTATTTTGGGGGAAAAAGCTTAAGCTTTTAAAAGTTTAAAAGTTCTTTATAACTTAAGAGTAATTAAGGCTTAACTTTAGCTTTGCTCTTATGTTTAGAACTTTTGACATTTATCTTAACGTTTAACGTAGTTTGTTTATTTACAATTTAAATTTTTTTGTTTTATGTTTTTTTCAAGAAAATTATTTTCCTAGGAAAATAAAATGGCGGTACATTAGCTTTATATAACAAAACAAAAAAAAAAGAAAACTTTCCTATATCAAAAAACAAAAGTTAAGCTTTTGATTTTTAGGATTAATCTTTTTAAATTTTAAACAAATTCCGCACTTTAAATTAAAATTAATTAAAAAAAACAGCAAAATAATTTAAACTAATTATAGCACTTAATTTATTAAAAAAAACATAAATGTATTGTTATTAAATATCACCTTGTGCCTAAAACAATAATTAAAAAAAAAAATACAAAAAAATGTTAATAATAATTTAGAGTTAAAAAGCAGCTTAATTAAAAAAAATGCCATAATTTCTTTAAAAAAATTTTTCTAAGTTAGCCCATTTTCAATATAAAATTTATTAAAAAAAAAGACTGAAGAAAAGGGCTAAAACTTACAAAAAAATTAAAACCTAAAAAGAGGCTCAATTTTCTTTAAATAATTAACTAATAAAATTACTTATTATTATTAAAATTAAATAATTAATTAGAAAATTAATTAAATTAAAAAAAGAAATACTTTTTTGTTAAAAAAAGCCAGTGATTTGTTTTAAAAATCTTAGTTTTTATTATTTACAATTATAGTTTAATTATTAAACAAAAAAAAACAACCACAACTACCTCAAACAATTTTAAAACCTTAATTTTATAAATAATTTTTTTATAAATTTTTTTTTTTTTAAATGTGTTCAAATTAAATTTTAATTTTTTTAATTATTAATTAATAAGACTGACACTAAAAAAAATACAAAGCACTCTTTAAAGCACCTTTAAATGTACAAATAATTTAATCTTAAAAAAACACTAATCTTTAATTATAAAATAAAAACTTAAAAAAAATTAAGTTTTAATTAAAAAAAAAATAATAATAATTCCTAAATATTTACTGCTGGGGGCAAATGCAATAGGCTTTTCAATTAATTAAATAAATTAGTTTCATTAATTTGTTTTATAATTTTTGATTTATTATTAAATTTTAGTTAAATTTATTTTGTTGTATATATATATTAATTTTACAAAAAAAAATTATTTTTACTCTGTATATATTATTTTTTAAATTTCATTACTTTGTTAATTATTAAAACAATTTTCTTTTTAGCATTTATTATAATAATTATTATTATTATTAATTAAACAAATCAAAATAATTATTTTTTATTAAAAAAACAAAAACCTTAACTGTTAGTTATTAAGTTTTAATCGAATTATTAGTTTTTAGCTCAATTGTGTGACTGATAAATATGAAACAAACAAAAATTATCCATTTAAAAACAACCACAAAAAAAGAAATATTGAAGATTTCAAAAAAAAAAATAATAAAACATTCACAAACAAATTTTTAAAAATAAAAAAAAAATTATACGTGTTTTTATTTTAACAAAAAAAAAGAGAAATTCGACCAAGTCGTTTCTTAGCTATCCTTTATCATTTAAATTTTAATAAAAATATATTATATATATATATTATTATTATATTTTTTATATTATTATTATATTTTTTTATTAAAAAAATTAGTTAAAAAATTTAAATTAATAAAATTTATTTAAATTTTTAGGTTTTTTTATATTTTTTTTAATTAAAAAAATATATTTTTTAATTTTTATAACTAAAAATCTTTTTTTTAATTTTTATAACTAAAAAAATATTTTTTTAAATTTTTGTAACTAAAAAAATATTTTTTTTTTATTTTTTTTAATTAACAAATATATTTTTTTAATTTTTTTTATATAAAAAAATTTTAAAATTAAAAAAAATATGTTTTTATTTAAACAAAAAAAAAAAGAAAAATTCGACCAAGTCGGATCTAAGATCATTTCAATTTTAATAAAAATATATATTTTTTAATAAGAAAATTAGTTAAACATAAATATTTCTTAATTTTTATAACTAAAAACATATTTTTTAAAATTTTTTTTAATTAAAAAAACATTTTTTTGAATTTTTTAATTAAAAAATTATTTTTTTAATTTTTTTAATTAAAAAAATATTTAAATAATTTTTCTTCATTAAAAAAATATTTTTTTAATAAAAAAAAATTTTAATAAAAAATTCAAAAACATTTATTTTAAATAAAAATAAAACAAAAAATATACTTTTACTAGAAAAAATTAAAAATGTATTTTTTTAAATTTTTTAATTAAAAAACATTTTCTTTAATTAAAAAAACATTTTTTTTAATTAAAAAAATATTTAAATAATTTTTTTAATTAAAAAAATATTTAAATAATTTTTTTTTTTTTTTTCATTAAAAAAAATTCAAAAATATTTGTTTTAAATAAAAAAAAATAAAAATATACTTTTAATAGAAAAAAATTAAAAAAACAAATATTGAAAAAATTCTTTTTTCTTATAAAAAATTATTTTTAATTTTTTTCTTTCAACAAGATATTTTTTAATTTTGTTTAACAAACATTTTTCAATATTTTTTTCTAAAAAAAATATTGTTTAATATTTTTCTTATAATAAAAAATATTTTTTGATTTTTCCTTGTAAAAAAATATTTTATAATTTTCTTTATAAAAAAAATATTTTTGAATTATTTTATTACAAAAAATATTTACAAATAAATTTTTATTAAAAGAAATATATAATTAATTTTTTATTATTTTAAATTTTAATAAAAATAATTTTTTTCTATTAAATTTAGTAAAAAAAATATTAATTAAAAAAATATTTTTTAATATTTTTTTTTTTAAAAACTATTTTTATTAATATTTAAAATAATAAAAAAATAATTATATAATATATTTCTTTTAAAAAAAATTATTTTGAAATATATTTTTTTAATTAAAAAATATATTACTAAATTTAATAGAAAAAAATTAAAAAAAATTTTTTGAAATTAAAAATTTTGTTTTTTAATAAATAGTTTTGATTGATTTTATTAAGAAAAATAAATTTTTTAATATTATAATTTTTTTACCATTTTAAATTTTAATAAAAATATTTGTTGAGTAAATAATTATTAAAAAATATTTTTAATTTAAAGAATATTTTTCTAATTCAAAAAATATTTTTTTTAATATTCTTTAAATTCTTTAAATTAAAAATATTTTTTAATAATTATTTACTCAACAAATATTTTTATTAAAATTTAAAATGGTAAAAAAATTATAATATTAAAAAATTTTAAAAATTATAATATTAATTTATTTTTTAATAAAATCAATTATTAAAAAAAAACAAAATTTTTATTAAGAAAAAATAATTTTTTAATATTATAATTTGTTTACTATTTTAAAATTTAATAAAAATAATTGTTTAATAAAAAATTATTAAAAAATATGTTTAATTTAAGAAATAGTTTTTTAATGTTTTTCTATTAAAAAACTATTTTTTTGGTTTTTTATTAATAAAATAATTTTTTTAAGAACATTTTATTTATTAATATATTATAATTTTTATATAAAATTATTAAAAAATATTTTTTCATTAAAAAAAATGTTTTTTAATTTAAAAAAGAATTTTTCCATTAAAAAATATTTTTTGTTTTTTTAAAAAAAAAAACAAATATTTTTGATTTTTTTTAATAAAAACAAATATTTTTGTTTTTTTTTAATAAAAAAATGAGTTTTTTAATCTATCTGAAAAATATTTATTAATTTTTTTATTTAAATATAAAATTTTTTAATTTAATCTATTTAAATAATAATTTATTTTAAATTAGTTAAATTATTTAATTAATTATTAAAATATTTTATAATTTAAAAAATTAAAAAAAATATTTTTTATTGTTTTTTCTTATTAAAAACAAATATTTTGGTATTTTTTTAATATAAAAAAGTATTTTTTTTAAATTATTTTAATTTTTTTGTCTAAAAAATATTTAGCAATTTTTTTATTTAAATATAAAGTATTTTTTATTTAAATATTTTTTATTAAAAATAATTTATTTAATTAATTATTAAAATACTTTTATTTTTTTTATTAAAAGAATATTTTTTTGGTTTTTTATTAAAAACAAATTTTTTTAATTTTTTTTAGATTATTTTATTTTTTTTTTCTAAATATTATTTTTTTATTTAAATATTAAATATTTTTTTAATTGAATCTATTTCTATTCTATATTTTTTATTTAAAAAATAATTTATTTTATATTAATTAAATTATTAATTAATTATTAAAAGTAATTTTTAATATAACAAATATTTTTTTAATTTTTTTTTAAATATTTTTTTATTAAAAACAAATAATTTTAATTTTTTTTTATTTTAATTTTTTTATCTAAAAAAAATTATAAATTTTTTATTTAAATATTAAATATTTTCTTAATATATTCTATTAAAATATTTTTTATTAAAAAAATTATTTTAAATTAATTATTAAAAATATCTTTCAATTTAAAAAAAAAGTTTTCTATCTTTCTATTTCTATTAAAAAAATATTTTATAGTTTTTTTTTAATAAAAACAAATATTTTTGATTTTTTTAAATTATTTAATTTTTTTATTTAAAAAAATATTTACTAATTTTTTAATATTTTTTTATTTGATATATTTATATTTTTTATTTAAAAAATAATTTATTTTTAATTAATTATTAAAAATGTTCTTCATCAAAAAAATTTTTTCTATTAAAAGATAGTTTTTCTGTTTTTTTTTATTCAAAACAAATATTTTTGATTTTTTTTATTAAAAAAATATTTTTTTAAATTATTTAAATTTTTTATCTAAAAAATATTTAACGATTATCTTATTTAAATGTTAAATATTTTTTTAATTTAATCTATTAAATATTTTTTATTTAAGAAATAATTTATTTTATTTAATTATTAAACATATTTTTTTTAATTTTTCTATTAAAAGATTATTTCTTTTTTGTTTTTTAACAAATATTTTGAATTTTTTTTATTAAAAAAATTACTTTTTTTATCTAAAAAATATTTATCAATTTTTTAATCAAATATTAAATATTTTTTTTTAATTTAATCTATTTAAATATTTTTTATTTAAAAAATTATTTATTTTTTATTAATTATTAAAAATATCTTTTAATTTAAAAAATCTTTTTTTTTTAATTTTTTCTATTAAAAAATATTTTTTGTTTTTTTTTTAAACTAAATTTTTTATTAAAATCTTATATTTTTGAATTTTTTTTATTAAAATTTTTTTAATTATTTAAATTTTTTTACCTAAGTATTTTTATAAATTTTATATTTAAATATTAAATATTTCTTTAATTTTTTTTTTTATTTAAAAATATCTTATTTAATTTAAAAGGGAAAGAGCTACTGATAAAGTCCTTTATTATCTATTATCTAGTTTAATTCCAGATAACTCTCTCCTCCAAAAATCGATATCCCAGATATCGGAGTCGAATGTTCACCAATGCAATATAATGACATATAAGATATTCAATTGATTCCTCATCTTGACAGCTTATACAGTAGTCATTGTGAGGCATTCCTGGACTAGTTGTGATGTAGAGTATGCATCTATCAGGGACTTGATTACAGCTTGACTACCATTACAGCTTGGTATCAATATCCTATGATACCAGAGCTGCTCCTTTTATGGCTGATTTGGACTGCAATCATTGCCGATTTTGAAAGTAATCCTGATTCCAAATTCTGGTATGAAAATGAACCCCCCCCCCCTACTCGTTCTCCTCGTTTAGGGCCACCTGTGTACACAGATATTCTTCGTGGAGGACGATCTTTTCCGAGATGACGAAACTAAAGTTTTTCTTTTTCTTGCAGTTACGGCTTTTGTCGATCTTGCTGTGATGTGGGAAACCGCTAATGAAAATAGGACTCTATCGGAAATCCGGAAAACTACTCGTCACATTAGTCTCTCATCCTTTAATATCAAGACGATATGATGTCGGCTCAATACGGCTATCAATCAGTTGACATGCCTACCTTAAAGGTCAATCCACAGAGAGATAGCTCTACACGAGGTTGTCCACGTTATAGTAGCCTTCTTAGACATAGAAGGTTACTTCAATAACGTAACTACTTCGGCAATTTAAGAAGCACTTACAAATATAGATGTCGACGAGTATATCAGCAACTGATTAGTAACTAAAATAGCATTGGCGAGACACACTACAGTGTAGTGTAGTCTCTCCACCACCATTTTTATCTCATTATCCCAGGCGTTATTATCGCAATTTTATACCAGTTATTAGCGTTACTGTAATTTTCTGAAGGGGGACCTATTTGAGGGTAGGGTCAATTATGGACCGGTCCTCAAAAAATTTATTTCAGAGATTTTTGCTCTTAAGAAACTTTCTTCTGTCGAATTTCATCGCTATGTTCGTATTTTTATGTAATGAGCGTAAAGTAGTTTTCTGAAGGGGACCTTATGTGGGGGTAGGGTCAATTATGGACCGATCCCCATAAAATTTGGTACAGTTTGGTCGAATTTCATCGCTATACTCGTATTTTTAAGCCAGAAATTGGCGTTTATGTCATTTTCTGAAGGGGACCTTATATGGGGGGGTCAATTATGGACCGATACTATGCCGAATTTCATTGCTATACTCTTATTTTTTTAACAGTTATGACTGTTAAAGCTTTTTTTCGGGGGGCCACTTGTATGGGTGCTATGCGAAAACGTGGACCGATATTGCCCATTTTCAATACCAAACAAACTGCATAAATAAAAAAAATGTGTATAAAATTCCAGCTCCTTAGCCCTTCTCGTTCGGACTCTATCGTTCTTTCAGCAGACAGACGGACATGGCTAGATCGTCTTAAAATTTAATAAGGACCCAGAATATATACACTTTTGTGGATCTATGAGCAATATTTCAATGTGTTACAAACTCTTTTGGGTATAAATAAACCTTTAAACTAAAAATTCCGAGAAAATTTTGAACAAGACAATCATGTGAGTTTTTCTACCAGATTTTATAAGAGATTGCAAATAATGATTATTCCTAATATTTTAACTATAGTATCCCAATAATAGGGACGTTCTTTATTGAGAACTGCAGTATCCCTATATAGGGGTACGACGATTATATTTAGAACACCAGCATTTAAATTGCCTGAGGTCGATCCAAGGCATTCGCCGCCAGCGCCACTTAATCATCCCCAAATTAAATATCCATGGAGCAAAACAAACAATAAATAATTGAATTATTCAAATTTATATAATTTTGATTAAAAATGATCATTCAAAGAATAACAAAATGCATCAATTCCACGCCAACGTAGCGTCATTTCCATTTCCAATATCATCATTTCCATTTTAAAATGGAAATTTTTGCTGAGCCAATCGACCTCAGCAAAATTTGCTGGGATCGACACACAAACACGTACATTTCTTAACGGACAATTTTGCTGAGATACCCCACCTCTCAGTAGCTTGCTGAGTTCATATAAAAAAAACGTTTGTTGGAAATTTTTGCTGAGCCTCAGCAAAAATTTCCAATTTCCAACTCAAAGTTGGAAAAATTTCCAATTATTCAAGACACAAACCTTCCACAGTTTGAGAGTCATTGTATTAAATGATAGTATAGCAACTTGAATGATAAGGTGACAGCGAGTGACAATTTGTAAAATTATTTCTATGTGGTTTCAATAAATGTCAAATTTTTTTCATATGTAATTTGACATTCTGGAAACTCAAAGACATCTGTAGGCTACGTCTGCTTACAATTTATGTTTTTGACAATAGTATGTTGTATTGCGCCATCTATGTTTGAGCACAGCTGAAACATGTCTCACAATACGCTGCGTCATCTAGTAGTCAGTGTAAAATTAAACCGATTAACAGTGTCTTTGATAAGCGTAATCGATAACATTTAAATAAAATACTTTTTAATAGCGGTATTGGAATTAAATTCGAAGGCGATACCAAAATATAAACTTCAAATAATTATTTCCAAAGTTATTTACATTTTCTTATTTTAATGAATAAATGTTTTTTTTTCTTTCTAACCAAACATCATTATCATCATTTTTACAGTGTAATCACAAACACGTGTGGTGTAAACACGCCCCAGCTAGCTTTCAAAATACAACGCTACTTTGTTTTGACATTGAAAAATTATAGCAAATGCTACTACAACAACAACGTTATGTCAAACATACAATAAAGTCAAAGAGTGCTGCGGCTGAAGAGAAAAAATTTATTTTGTGAAATATTTAATATTATTTTTAATAAATTTTACACCTTAAAATAGAAAAAATAATTAACAAATATTTACCATTCTAAAGCCAGTGCTAACGGCATGACATATTTCAAACAAATAAAATACAAACAAAAAGCAAAAATTGTGTGAGAAAAAATAATTTTGTGAAGAAAACAAAACGGCCTGAAAAAAAAATTGAAAAGAAAAGAAGAAAAAAACTTAAATAATTCTTATTGTATATTATGAATGAAGACGACAATAAAATTAGTGCGAGTGTTGTGAACGATCCTCATCAGCAGCAGTCAAGTGGAATAAGTGCATGTCAAAAAAGAAATCTAATACGACTGCTGCGACGGTCACGATCGACGGCAACCTCAATGCCTGCAGCACCCCTGCAGGTGGACACCAATAATGAATCGGGACCGGAACAGCAACAACTGCTAAATGCTGCCTTCAAACATCATGATAACAAGACAGTGCAGGCAACAAAAAATAATGCTTCCGGCAAAACGGACGTACCGCCGACAACGACGGTGTGTAATATGTGCTGTCGCAAGGATGAAGTTTGTGTTAATCTGCAAAATAGTCATGCAACCGTATTGACTGTCAGTGATATTACGAGACTGCCAGTAAGTGACGTATGTTAAACATTAAGAAATTCTTAAAGAAATTGGTTTTATTTTTTTGCTTTTGTTTTGAAAATTTGTGGATGCTTTTACTAATGTTTGGTTAGTAGTAATATTTGGCTTAAGAAAGTGAAAGCCATAATGTATTTTGTACAGTTTTATGAAGGTGTTTACTATCCGTGCTTTTATTCCAAGAGTTTTTTGAAGATTTTAATGTCTTCTGAAACCCTTAAATTAAGTTTAGTTGTCTTTTTATTAGCCACCTAATTGAAAAACTATTGGTACTTAGTATTTTCTTTCTTTGATGCAAAATGTAAACAAATTCAAATGGTAACTGAATATGTAAAATAAGATTTTAACATTTTCTCACGACTAGGATAGGAACTTTTACAAGACGCATGGACTCAGATGTCAAAAATGTATTGAATTTGCATGATTTATCTCTCTATCTATCTATCTATCTATCTATCTATCTATCTATCTATCTATCTATCTATCTATCTATCTATCTATCTATCTATCTATCTATCTATCTATCTATCTATCTATCTATCTATCTATCTATCTATCTATCTATCTATCTATCTATCTATCTATCTATCTATCTATCTATCTATCTTATCTATCTATCTATCTATCTATCTATCTATCTATCTATCTATCTATCTATCTATCTATCTATCTATCTATCTATCTATCTATCTATCTATCTATCTATCTATCTATCTATCTATCTATCTATCTATCTATCTATCTATCTATCTATCTATCTATCTATCTATCTATCTATCTATCTATCTATCTATCTATCTATCTATCTATCTATCTATCTATCTATCTATCTATCTATCTATCTATCTATCTATCTATCTATCTATCTATCTATCTATCTATCTATCTATCTATCTATCTATCTATCTATCTATCTATCTATCTATCTATCTATCTATCTATCTATCTATCTATCTATCTATCTATCTATCTATCTATCTATCTATCTATCTATCTATCTATCTATCTATCTATCTATCTATCTATCTATCTATCTACCTATCTATCTATCTATCTATCTATCTATCTATCTATCTATCTATCTACCTATCTATCATTCTATCTACCTATTTCCTATTCAGAAAATTTCTAAAAATTTGTATAATTTGCTTAACATTCTTGTTTATAATTTTTTCTTTTTTTATTAAATCTTGATTTATTAATTTTGTCACATAACCTAATCAACTTCCTGCACATTTCACCTTTCAGAGTTGGGATATCAGACAAATTTTAGCTGCCGTTTGTTCTCGTTGCTTAGTTTATATTGGTGCTATAACCGAATCATCTTCGAAATTACGTATGCGTTGCGAACAGGCTATGCACAGCCAGACTGTTGTTTTAGCTCCACCCACACCCGATACTAGTCCCAATAATTTTCTGCAAGTAACTACCACATTACTGGATGATACAGCAGATCACTCGAATACTCTGCAACCACAACGCAATTGCTATGCTCCTGGTTATTGTGATGATACAGCTAATGATTTGACCTTACCGCTTGCCACTGCATCACCTCCTGCCCCTAATCTATTATCGAATCAAACATTTGATGCCATATCAAGATCTCCTACGCCCACTAATGCCGGACATGATTCAATGTTAAGAATACATTATGAGCGTCCCGTTTCCCCACTAAATACCGAATCAGGTGGGGGTGGTAAAAATAATAAACGCAGCTATCAGCGTGTACAGGTTATACCCGTCCAAATGATATGTACACACTGTAATCGTGCCTACTGGCGCAAGGATTACTATCGCAAACATATGCGTCGCTGTAGCGCCAAAAATCGTTATGCCAAATCAATGATGCCAACACGTTCACGCAGTGCCAGTCGCTTGGAATTGGATACCATATCTGTGGCCTCGGAGGGAAATGAACGTGTCACTTGTACGAATCAGCCGCGTACATATCGTTGTAATATTTGTACTGTTACAGTGGAAAATCTAGCTAAATTACGTCAACACAAACGTATACATTTGCCACGTTACTACTGTGACATTTGCAGCGGTGAGTATACTTCACAAAATGATTATGATTTTCACCGGGTGGAATGTATAGCCAAAAAGGAAGTTTTTGAAAAAGGTTTAGAGGATATAAGAAATGAAGTTAAATCACCCGAACTAAAACCGGCCAGAAGAAGGACACGTTCCTATTCAAAGGCAGCTTCAGTAGCCCCTAGTGTAGCATCTTCTAAGGCGGAAACTGTTAAAAAAGTAAAAACTGGCAAAAGAGGTAGACCGCCTAAAATTAAGCCAACAGAACAGTTGGCAGCAGCCAACGATGATGGTCAATCTACCATAACAAATTATGTTAAAAGGCACAAACATCTTTACACCAATGAGACAGAAAATGAAAGTAACAAAACTACTTCACAACTAAACAAGGAACATAAAATTTTAAAAGCTAAAGACAAAGACAAAGAAAAACAAAAAATAGAGGCAGAACAGAATGACGATGATGATGATGATGAAGACGAAGAAGACGATGTCTCCCAAGCAGATACTTTGTATTCAAAACGTTTATCTTTCACCAATCACTGGGTGGAAGAGCACAGTATAAGTTCACATAGTCATTTGTCGCAGAGCGACAACTATATTGATGAATATATGGAAGATATACCATTTCGTTCTCTTAAGGAATATGGTAAGACATTTTTTTTACATTTAAACATATAACTTTTGTATAATTAATTGGAATTAACTTTTCTTTAAAGATCTTTATTTACTTGAACGCTTAAAAATTGAGGTGAGACTTAACTCGTTAACCTGTTTTGTGCCAGACTGTAGATTCACCTGTACCACTCTCAATGACATGATGGTGCATGATTATATCTATCATTTTAAAAAGCCTTGGTTTTATTGCCACAAATGTGGCTATTGTTTTACCAGCAAGTAAGTTTGTCCTCAAACAAAAATTTCCCATAACTTATTAATAATTGCAATGTTTTCATTTTCTAAAGAGTATTTCTAGACTATCACCTGGATTTGCAGAATAAAGGACGCTATGTTTGCTATAAATGTGGCGGTCACTTTGAATATCAACATCAATTAGATCGTCATCTAATACAACACAATCGACTGAGCCGTAATGGTGGTGAAAAATATATTTGCCATTGTTGTAATTTTAAATTCTTAGACGAGGATAAACTTTTAAAACATTGTCATTATGAAAATCATGATTGGAATGCCAAAAAACATACCATTGAAATTGATCATACGATGACCATCTCTAATAAAGTGCCGCCGCAAAAGAACAACAAAGATCGTAGGAGTAAAAAATATCAAGTTAAAATACTCAATATGGTATTGCAACCGATGCCTTCAAAACGCTGCGTACCCATGGAAAAATATCGTTTACATTTACCGCCACATTTGCGTATACCCAATCGTATTGGTCAAGTTGAATTTCGTTATCCCTCAAATCCCAATTGTGTAGGTTGTTTATAGCGTCCATATAAAGGCAAGTATAATGTTTAAATTTGTTTAGTCTTTGTTTTTGTTGTTTATTATTTTTTATATATTCGTATAATTTAATACTCTAGTTTGTAATTTAGAATTTGCCGGCAGATTTTTTTATTTCATTTTTCTAAAAGTTTATACAAAATGTGTTAAAGAATTTATCATATTACAATATTATTAGCAAATATTTGTTGTTCAATATAGTTTTATCAAATTAAAACATCTAATTATTAAAACTACTTTGCTTCTCTAGAAATGTTAATCATTTTTTTCTTTTTAAAGTTTAACATTAAAGTTAACTTTTTAATCAGATTGCTCAAATAATGATGTTTGTTGTTTAATTGTGTAATTTTGTTTGAAAAAGAATAAATAAGATATCAAAATATTCTCGAAATATAACGCATTTACCACATTTGCATCACAAATAAAAATGGACATTTTAAAGCAGACGCTTTTACTCTTAATGGTAAATAAGTCTAATATTGAAAACATTAATAATACAGTTTGCTATACAACATTATCATTTACTATTGCCCATCTAATTTGCAATCCTTAATATCATTACAAATAAGTCTTGCAAATATGCAAGATCAAAAAAGTGTTTCAATGTCAAATAAAAACATATTACATTATTAAAAAAAAGGAGGAGAAATATAAAATTTTAGTATATTTCCTGATCTATAGTCTGATATACAGACTGGATTATAGTCTGATCTATAGACTTCTTTATAATATGAACTACAAACAGGTCTGTAGTCTGATCTGTAAACAGATCTATAGCCTAATCTTTAGACTGATCTATAGATGTGTAATCTGATCTTCAGTAGCTTGCAGTCTGATCTATAGAACGGTCTATAGACAGATCTATAGTATGGTCTATATACTGGTCTATAATATAATTTATAGACTGATCTGTAGCCTGGTCTGCAGCCTGGCCTATAAACTGACCAATAATCTTAGTCTGTATAGACTAATCTGTTCAATTGTTGATCTACATACTTGTGTATAGAGGGATCTATAGTGTTATGGCCTATAGTATTTAGATCTATACACTAATCCATAGACTTGATCTATAGACAGGACTATCTGATATACAGATAACTTTATAATATGATCTACAAACAAGCCTGTAGTCTGATCTATGGACTCATATATAACATGATATATAGACTGATCTATAGATATATATAATATGATCATCTGACTGGATTGTAGTCTAATCAATAGAATGGACCGATCTATAGACTGGTATACAGACTGATATTTAGACTGGCTTATAGTATGATATACAGACTGGACTATAGTAAGATCTAGAGACTGAACTAAAGACTAGTCTATAGTCTGATCCATATACTAGTCTATAGACTGGCCTTTAGACATATAGACTGGTCTTATAACCTTATTTATAGACGGATGTATAGTCTAATCTATAGACTGGTCTGTAGTCTGATGTACGTACAGGATTATTGTTGATCATAAACTGATATATAATCTGGTCTATAAACTGATCTATAATCTGATATACGGACTATAAATCAGACTATATTCTGTTCTAAAGAATTGTCTATAGTCTGATCTACAGACTATTCTATAGGCAAGTCAATAGAATGATTTACATCTCCAAGCTGATCTATAGAGTGTACTATAGTAAGATCTTTATTTGGATCTTCAATCTGATATAAAGAATATAATTTAGACTATATATTTTGATCTATAGACTGGGCTATAGTCTGATCTATAGACTGGGATATAGAGTATAAACTGGGCTATAGTCTGATCTATAGACTGAGCTATAGTCTGATCTATAGACTTATTTATAGCCTTATCTGCAGCATAGACTATAGACAAGTCTATAGAATGGCCAATAGCCTGATCTTTATGATGATCTATGGACTGTCCTATCTTATCTATAGTTTGATCTATAGACTAGTCAATATATTGCTCTATGGTCTGACTTACAGACTTCTCTATAGTCTGATAACTAAAACTGGTCTATAGAAGCAGCTTAAACGTTGATATCACCGACTGTAACCTACAGTTCTGGAACCAAATATTTCATTGGTGTTACTTGCTCGTAATAATTCTAATGAAACTTCAGTGTCTTTGGCTCTACAATAAAATACAAATTTGCCTAACTTGCGTTTAAGGTTTAAAAACCATTTATCACACTGTTTTTTATATAAAATACTCAGAAAAAGTAAAAATGTTTTTTATTTTATTAAGTTTATAATTTAAACAAGTTTTTAGTTTAAAGTTACCCAAATACTTAATATGTTCCTTTATATATTTATTGTTTTATTAGTTTAGTTGCAAAATTAAATTAAATAATTATTAAATAACATTTAATGCAAGAGAAAAAAAAAATAAAGCATTTTGTACAAAACAAAATATGTATTTGCATGAAGTTTATAAACAATATTTTTAATTATTAATAAAACAAAAAAATAGACTCGAATGAAATTAATATTATATGATAAGAAAACCCTTAAATTTTATTAAATAATATGCCATTTTTCCTTAATTTTAATTTAATGGTAAAATAAGTTGTTTTAATAATTTTAAAACTATCTTAACAATTATTTTGTATTTTATTAAAAATAAAGATAAAGATTTTAATTTATTAACATAAAGCAGTATTTAATGTAATGAAATCATTTTCAAAGAGAGGATTTCAAAAGCTTTAAAATTTTCGTTGTTTTGGAATATAATTTAGATTTCAAAAAATGATTTAAACAAAAATAAGGTTTTTTAAGAAAACCTATTTAACCAGGAGTTATTTTCACATTAAATTTGTAATTTTAAAATATTATTTAAACAACAAATACAATTTGTTAGAGTAAAAACAAAAGTATATAGAAAAATTTATTTTTATTATAAAAAGAAATTTATAACAAAACTGCAAAAAAAAACATAAAAATATTAAATTTAAAAACCTACAATTTAAAAATTAAAAACAAACAAAAATTACCCTCTCACTTACCAAAATCAACATTAAAATGTTAAAAGTAATAATTATCAATTAAAAACTAAAAGTATATGCATGTAAAAAAAAACTAAAATTAGAAAAATTTATTAATAAAATGTTTAAATACTAAGATACATATTCAAACAAAAAAAAAAAAACTAATTTTATATATAAAACATTTAAATATATTAATATTAATTTAAAAAAATATAATACAGTACAATAATAACCATTATCATGAATTAAAACTAAATGAATTATACGTAAATTGTAATATAAATTTAGTCTAAATAATAATAACAAAGAAAACATACATAATACAGTGTAATTAGTTGTAGATCTATGTTTGTAATATAAAGTCAAGTCTGAGCAATATTTTAAGTAAAATTTTTAATTTAAAAAATTGTATTAATATTTAACAAAAACAAAAAACAAACGAGAATTTCATTGCAACACAGGCATGGAAAATTGTAATTTTGAAATATTACTAACTTATAATAAAAAGAGTGAGTACTTTTTAGGTTTTAAAGTACTAAACTAAGTTTTTACTAGAATAGTCTATGGACTAGAATATAGACTAGACTGTAGTCTAGACTATAGACTAGACTATAGACTAGACTACAGACTAAACTAGACTATAGACTAGACTATAGAATAGGCTATAGACTAGACTATACTATAGAATATACTATAGACTATACTATAGACTAAACTATAGGCTAGACTGCAGACTAATCAATAGAGTAGACTATGGACTAGACTATAGACTAGACTGTAGACTAGACTATAGACTAGACTGTAGACTAGACTATAGGCTAGATTATGGACTAGACTATAGACTAGACTATAGACTAGACTATAGACTAGACTAGACTATAGAATAGGCTATAGACTAGACTATAGAATAGGCTATAAACTAGACTATAGAATAGGCTATAGACTAGACTATAGACTAGACTATAGACTAGACAATAGACTAGACTATAGACTAGACTATAGACTAGACTATAGAATAGGCTATAAACTAGACTATAGACTAGACTATAGACTAGATTATGGACTAGACTATAGACTAGACTATAGACTAGAATAGGCTATAAACTAGACTATAGACTAGACTATAGAATAGGCTATAAACTAGACTGTATACTAGACTAAGACTATAGACTAGACTATAGACTAGACTATAGACTAGACTATAGACTAGACTATAGACTAGACTATAGACTAGACTATAGACTAGACTATAGACTAGACTATAGACTAGACTATAGACTAGACTATAGACTAGACTATAGACTAGACTATAGACTAGACTATAGACTAGACTATAGACTAGACTATAGACTAGACTATAGACTAGACTATAGACTAGACTATAGACTAGATTATGGACTAGACTATAGACTAGACTATAGACTAGAATAGGCTATAAACTAGACTATAGACTAGACTATAGAATAGGCTATAACTAGACTGTATACTAGACTATAGACTAGACTATAGACTAGACTATAGACTAGACTATAGACTAGACTATAGACTAGACTATAGACTAGACTATAGACTAGACTATAGACTAGACTATAGACTAGACTATAGACTAGACTATAGACTAGACTATAGACTAGACTATAGACTAGACTATAGACTAGACTAGACTATAGACTAGACTAGACTAGACTAGACTATAGACTAGACTATAGACTAGACTATAGACTAGACTATAGACTAGACTATAGACTAGACTATAGACTAGACTATAGACTAGACTATAGACTAGACTATAGACTAGACTATAGACTAGACTATAGACTAGACTATAGACTAGACTATAGACTAGACTATAGACTAGACTATAGACTAGACTATAGACTAGACTATAGACTAGACTATAGACTAGACTATAGACTAGACTATAGACTAGACTATAGACTAGACTATAGACTAGACTGGACTATAGACTGGACTATAGACTAGACTGGACTATAGACTGGACTATAGACTGGACTATAGACTAGACTATATACTAGACTGGACTATAGACTGGACTATAGACTAGACTATAGACTAGACTATTTACTAGACTATAGACTGGACTATAGACTAGACTATATACTAGACTATATACTAGACTATATACTAGACTATAGACTAGACTATGAACTAGTCTATAGACTAGACTATGAACTAGTCTATAGACTAGACTATGAACTAGTCTATAGACTAGACTATAAACTAGTCTATAGACTAGACTAATAACTAGTCTATAGACTAGACTATAGACTAGACTATAGACTAGACTATAGACTAGACTATAGACTAGACTATAGACTAGACTATAGACTAGACTATAGACTAGACTATAGACTAGACTATAGACTAGACTATAGACTAGACTATAGACTAGACTATAGACTAGACTATAGACTAGACTATAGACTAGACTATAGACTAGACTATAGACTAGACTATAGACTAGACTATAGACTAGACTATAGACTAGACTATAGACTAGACTATAGACTAGACTATTGACTAGACTATAGACTAGACTATAGACTAGACTATAGACTAGACTATAGACTGGACTATAAACTAGACTATAGACTAGACTATAGACTAGACTATTGACTAGACTATAGACTAGACTATAAACTAGTCTATAGACTAGACTATAAACTAGTCTATAGACTAGACTAATAACTAGTCTATAGACTAGACTATAGACTAGACTATAGACTAGACTATAGACTAGACTATAGACTAGACTATAGACTAGACTATAGACTAGACTATAGACTAGACTATAGACTGGACTATAGACTAGACTATAGACTAGACTATAGACTAGACTATAGACTAGACTATAGACTGGACTATAAACTAGACTATAGACTAGACTATAGACTAGACTATTGACTAGTCTATAGACTAGACTATTGACTAGACTATAGACTAGACTATAAACTAGTCTATAGACTAGACTATGAACTAGTCTATAGACTAGACTATAAACTAGTCTATAGACTAGACTATAAACTAGTCTATAGACTAGACTATAAACTAGTCTATAGACTAGACTATAAACTAGTCTATAGACTAGACTAATAACTAGTCTATAGACTAGACTATAGACTGGACTATAGACTAGACTATAAACTAGGCTATAGACTAGACTATAGACTTAACTATAGAATAGACTATAGACTAAATTATAGACTAGACTATAGACTAAACTATAGACTAGACTATACACTAAATTATGGACTTTATCAAAAGTTTATCAGTAAGAATAAGTACGGAATAAGTCGTAGAGGTTCAGCGGTATTTTTCGATATCAAAAACTACTTAAAATGTATTAAATTGTCCATGCCTGTTACCAAAGCTCACACATCCTTTTATATCTCTCTCAGCATAAACTTCTCTCTAAACATATAATTAAATATAAATTAACAACTATTTAGTACATATACTACATATAAATATTGTATATAACCTATTCTTTAACTAACTACCCCATAAATACATAATAATAACAATAAAAATAACTGAATTTTAACATTCTTAAACTTAAGTTGGTATAGTAACCAAAAAAAAAAAATTTTTTTTTAAATTATAACTGTGTTTCTTTTTTAAATTATTTTTTTTTAAGCAAATGAAATTTTTAAATTTTAATTTAAGCGTGCAATACTTCTGTTAGGATTTTACGTTTATGATTTTTTTGAATTTGTAGTAATTATAATTTATTTAAGTTATTTTCTTACCATTTACTTTAGTTTCCTAATTTTGTTTAAGGCTTTTTACATCATTATTATTATTTTGTCTTCTGATATTATTTAATTGCCTACATAATTTGTTTATAATGTTTGAAATAAATTAAAGAGTTTTTATTGTAAATTGTTTTTAATTCAAAGAAGGAGGGAAAAATACTAGAGGCCAGCATGAGTGATTTTAAACAAGATTTTACTCATAAAACAATGATTATTTAAACTTTGTTGTAAAAATTCCACTTAAAAAGATGTAAAATTATGTGTTTTGTAAATATTCCACGATTTTGAGTTTATTTTAGGGTTGGGTACTAAGGCAGTCGACCCAAATAGTCCCACTTTATTACCCCAAAATTGGATGTTATCCCATAGGACATGACATATCCATCTACTTTGTTCAGTATGCTGAGAACGCCCAAAGCGTAATATTACCTCAGTCCTATAATAAACATAAGGGTTTCTTCCACAGGAAAGAAGTTTTGGCCGCAGTCGTGTTGCAACAGCAACAGCTGACCCCCAGCTTCATAGGAGTATGTATGTATATTGTAGTTTACAGCCCCAAAACACCAGCGCAATTACACCTTAAATTACGATTCCATGTCCAAAATCCACTCCCCCGGACTGAATATTGCCCAAAAACATCCCCTGGACCAAATCTTAAAATAATCTCCCGGTGACAGTTGTCACGATCCACGCAGTATTTCCAGAAAGACTTATCGGAATTCGCTGCCATAAATGAGGAATTTTCTACGAGAATGGCGTTTCCCCAGACATTTCTATCATCTGTTTGTCGCTGTTTCCCCAGACAACCTGACTGAACTGAACTATGAAATACGATTCATTACGTCACCAACCGCCCCCCATGTGACAGAAGTGGTAAAAATAACTTTGTGCAAATAGTTCTTCAAGGCACTTTAGAAAGAATCCCGAATATTATGGGTCTAAGAGCAATGTTACAAAGGAAATAACAAAATCAATATGTATACGTCTATATGTTTTCTAGTTTTAAGTTTTAAAATTGTTATCAGATCCCCGAATATAAAGTATACTTTGCATTCAAAGTCAACTAGTTAGATTGAAAGGAGGAGGCATCCAGCGGGCCTGTTGTATCTCTGTAGGGAATCGAACCCATGGCCTTCGGTCTGACAGACTAGAACACCAACTACCAACTTCTTCATACTAACATGTAGAAAAAAATAAGTTGTTTTCGAGAAAAGTTACTACGTAGGATTCAAGTTTATCTATTCTTATAAATGATTATTAATAATATATAAATTATATATTTTCCTACATTTTTTATAAGAATAAAATTTAATTAAAATTTGTAGTTTTTTGCTTAATTAATGTAACTACAAAAAATCGCTACATGAACACCATGAAATTTATCCGTTGTAATAAAAATGATTTCATAACTTTCAGCTTTTATATACAACACCATAACGCCATATTGATACCGAAACGAGACTCGAAATTTTTGCTATACCAAATTTGTTTCTTTACGGAAAAAAACCGCACGCGTAAAACGCCGATAATAAAAATTTATTATTTAAAGCTGTTAAAAAGCAAATTAAATAACTAGAAAATGGGTGTACAAATTGTGCCAATTGCTCCTGGTGATGGTAAGCTATAATATGGTGTATTTACAATAAATGTTAAAGATAAATTTGTGCATTTTTGCCAGAATGACAGACAAACTAACCTATATTTTATGTTTCTCTTATTTTTTTTCTATATGTGTACTTTTTCTTTGTGGGGCTGTGTATGTGTGTGCTTAATTGAATTCCTATTGTCATAATGATGTACAAACACGAATTACAGGTAGCACCTATCCCAAGAATGGACAAGTTGTTACTGTCCACTATACCGGCACCTTGGATGATGGCACCAAATTCGATTCGTCCCGCGATCGTAATAAGCCCTTCAAATTCACCATCGGCAAGTCCGAAGTGATCCGTGGTTGGGATGAGGGCGTGGCTCAATTGTCTGTAGGTCAACGTGCCAAGTTGATCTGCTCTCCTGACTACGCTTATGGTTCTCGTGGCCATCCTGGTGTTATCCCACCAAATGCCACCTTGACTTTTGATGTTGAATTACTCAAGGTAGAGTAAGAAAAAGTAAGAGAAGTTTTTTTTTTTTGGATACCAGCATATGGAACTTGAAGATGCATTTAAAATTTAAACAAAAAACAACAACAACCTTTAAACACACAACATCCCACAAGATTATTAAATTAATATTGTAGTTGTAATACACAAAATTATACTCTTCTACTCCATATTATATTAGAAATATTTAATATACACTCTCTAAATATTTAATAACAAACTTTATTAACTTAAACAACAACAACAAACAAACAAAACTTACAAAAAACGTAAAATATACCAACAATTTTATACTTACTCTTTATAATATCTATACACAACAAAAGGATGTTTTGTCCGACATCCTTTTGTTTAAATTTTTTTCTTTTTTAAAGTGATGATGAATATAAAAGGGGGAGATAACCAACATCTACTATCCCCCCGCAACAATACAAATAAACTTAGTGTACTATTATTAATATTATTATCGTAAAACAAACATATATAATATATAAACGTAAAAATATTATTGGCTTAACAAAAAAAAAAAAAAAAAAACAAATGAATGAATGCTTTTCTTAATAATTGTATTTAGCTTAAATCTTATTAAAACAAAATATTTAAAAAAATAAACATACTTTATCTTAATTATAAGCTACTATTCTTAATAATAACAATTTTTCAAATCTTTTTGTGAAAATTCCAAAAAAACAAAAAATCAAATCAAACATGAATTAAATACATCTTAGAGAATCGTCAGAAGTTGTAACTAAAATTTGGCAAAATGTGTTTTATTTTTCTTTGATTAAGAAAATGGGAAGGGATTGGCTGGTAATTTGTTAAGGATTTGTATTCTAAATATATTCTAGGAATTTAAATTTGGAATAGAATTTCATATACAAAAACCCCAATGAATTTGCGCCAAAATGAAATGACTTCATTTTATAATCCAAACGCGTTAATCTAAATATAAACCTCCACCTTTCCAGCCACAAAACAGAAAGTCCGTGCTATAACGAAATGTGTAAAATGGATTGTATTGAATATGGGGCCAAAATAGGGTAACATGTTCTCCAACAACCAGATAGCAATAAGGGTAATCTTCTAGTGATAAAAATAAATATTTCTTCCAGTAATCTAGTGATAAGCACTTCATCATATAGACACCAGGCCAGTCGGGGATAATCGGCAATAAAGAACTTAATATAAAAGGGGGGAAGTTTGAAGAAGTTAACCTGTCGAAAGCAAAACCGTTCGAACGGGAGTCAAGGTTTCATTCCCACCGGAACACTGGTAAAGCAGCGCATAACAGGGACGATGGAGGCCTACATATGACTACAATTAACTCTTAACTAATTAATTAACTTCTACCAAAAGGAGGTCACAGCAGTCACGATGTTTATGTAGTATATCCTCTCTTCAACTTAACATAAACTAAAATTTTAGAACATATCATAAACAGTCTATATTCAGAATCGAAACTTTAAAATTAACGATAATTTAAGTTCTTTTAAAAAACGTATTTCTATTAGGGTTCTATAGTTGAAACGAAAAGTCGACTTTTCGACTTTTTGCATTTAGTTAAAAGTCGACTTTTTCCATTTTATGAAAAGTCGATTTTTCAACCTTTTTCATTTATTTAAAAGTCGACTTTTCGACTTTTAGTATTTTATAAATGGTCGACTTTTTCCGACTTTTCGACTTTTTTCGACTTTTCGACTTTTTCCGACTTTTTTCGACTTTTTCCGACTTTTTTCAACTTTTTCCGACTTTTCGACTTTTCGATTTTTTACGACTTTTTGACTTATTTCGACTTTTTTTTCGACTTTTTTTCGACTTTTTTCGACTATTTTTTACTTTGTTCGAGTTTTTCCACTATTTTAGAGTTTTTGACCTCTTTTCCACTTTTTTAAAATATTCGACTTTTCGACTTTTTCCGACTTTTCGACTTTTTTCGACTTTCTTCGACTTTTTTCGACTTATCGATTTTTTTCGACTTTTTTCGACTTTCGACTTTTTTCATAGACGATAGTCGAGTTATCGACTTTTTTGGAACAAAATAGTCGACTTCGACTTTTCGACTTTTTTCGACAAAAAGTCGATTGTTCGATTATTCGAAAGTCGATTTATAGAACCCTAATTTCTATCATTTTAAACAAATTACGCTGCTCTCTAACCAACTGTACGATTGCATTTTAAAAATACATGAGTAACCCTGCAAAAACAAAATAAGTGCAAACAATGTTGACAATTCTAAAAATTTTCTGGTCGAAAAAATATACAATGTTTAAAAATGATGAGGAAGACTTGTAGGTCAGTGTTATACATTCTTTAACATAATAATGTCGATTTTTTTAAATAGATTTCATGGCAAAAGTAATTATTATTTTGTCATTTATTCGGAAAACATATTTACAAATTGCTGGCCACTTTGAAAAGCACTGCTTTTAATTTTCCTCATAACTTAGAAAACAACTAAAATCTGTAACAAAAGCACTACATAGACAACAGTTATAACTCTCTTTCTTGAAGCAAGAGAAAAAAACAAAACAAATTTCCAAATAAAAAAAACAAACTGTCAAATTATTTGCAACAAGCAATGAAAAACTGTGAAAATAGCTATACAAATTAACGAAAAAACTGTATAAAAATTAATAAAAATCCTATTAAAATAATGGCAAAGTGTATGGGATAATAACTAATCAATGAATACATAAAATATTGAGGTGTGACAAATAAAATTTCTGATACAATTGAAAAAAAAAAAATTTTAAGCATCGCGTAAAGTAAAAAAAATTGGATAAAGTATATGAAGAGGCAAGACACTGACAGTGAAGACAAAAACAAAGACTACGGAATTCGAAAGAATTTTTGTTTTTTATTCATATTACCCCAGCATTTTGGGGGTCAATTGTAATTGTAAAGAAAAAGGATACCAAATAACAACAAATTTTACAAGCACACAAGGCTACTAAACTATTACATAGAATGGATGATACAATGAAGGTTAAGGATCAATGTCATAATGCCAGCACAACTACAACTAATGACAAGGTCAATGCAGAAGCCTTATTGTCGTTGCAACAGCAGCAGCATCACAGCACTAATGTTGATGGTAACTCAGCCGTTGGGACAGATGCTGAAGATGCCACTGCCCACGTAGTGGTGGAGCAAATGAATAATGAATCTAGTAATGCTGGTTCTGAGAGTCCAGACGAAAGCAATGGCAAATTGTTGTATCATATAAA
The DNA here is from genome assembly GCF_015586225.1 of Lucilia sericata. Classification (NCBI taxonomy): domain Eukaryota; kingdom Metazoa; phylum Arthropoda; class Insecta; order Diptera; family Calliphoridae; genus Lucilia; species Lucilia sericata. The sequence goes on along the minus strand of NW_023994182.1, from coordinate 123,206 downwards.
TATGTTGCCGGATGAAATGTTGGAATTTATTTTAACCTATTTACCGCCCTATAAGGATTTGGAAAATTGTAGTTTAGTATGTAAACGATGGCAGGATATTGTGAAAAGTAAGTAGATTATTTTGATTAAACAAATGAATAAGTAAGTCGTTTTATATGGATTATATGGATAAAAAGTATACAGTTGGCTTTTAAGGTTGAAGATTCAAGTGTTCATTCTGTACATTCGATAGAACTTAAACTTATAATCAATCAGAAGGTACTACTCTTGGAAACACAAAAAGTGTTCATTTCATGCTATTCGAATATGCCCTAGTGAAGAAATATGACATGTCTCTTCTGTATATTCGATAGTATCTAAACCTATAGTCAATCAGAAGATACTACACTTGGAAACACACAAATTGTTGAGTTCATGCTATTCGAATATGTCTTAGTGAACAAAGGGTGATATAAATGATAAAATGTGTTACATTATAATAATTTCTAAGGAGTCTACTTTAGTCAATATAAAATTTACAATGAACTTTGTTGATGCTATTTGTTTTTGTTGTTGTTTTTTCTTAAAATATCTCCAAGATTTTAATAACCCATAAATATATACGAATAGACACTGGTTTGGGTAAAAGAATATGTATAAATTTTTTATTAGCTTGTTTATGGAATACAATTTTATTTATCTCACAAATACATATTTTTATTTTTCTGTTTTCGTTTGACAATACATTCCAATGCATTTTATGTGGTCAATGAACTGTGCCTATTAAAAAAAAAAAACATATTTATACTATTGGAAAGGATTTTCTTTCAAATTTAAAGCAATAATTTCACTTCTGTGAAAGTAATATTTTCATTGATATCTCATTTTCACCAACTTCTCCTTCTCCAATTATAGATCTTATACGGCGTTCGCGTATTAATCTGCACAAAGGCTTACAAGATTTTCGTTTGTGTTGGCAGGTATTCTCCCAACAAACGGCTACCTCTATCGAGGCCAATAATGGCAGCATTTGCAATAGTCCCACAACACCTATAATAGCTGGACGTTTTTCGCATTCCGCTGTACGTCATGGTAATTCGATGTACATTTTTGGTGGCGGTTCTTCATCCGATACAACATTTAACGATCTTTGGCGTTTCGATTTATCGGAAATGCGTTGGGAACGTCCCTTGTCCATGGGTTCGTATCCATCGCCCAAAGGCAGTGCCTCAATGGTGGCGTGGAAAGAACAACTAGTACTGTTTGGTGGTTGGCGTTATCCCTCTTTGCATCCTCCCTACCAGCCTTGGTGTTTGTTCGATGAATTACACTACTATGACTTGGCGACAAATCGTTGGTCTGTGGTAATGACCATGTCAAGACCACCACCCATTGCTGGACATTCTGCCAGTGTTCATGGTGATATTATGGTGATATTTGGTGGCTATCAAATATCGGATGGTGTCAATTCGAATTCTAATGAAACTTGGTGTTTAGATTTGAAGGAGCATCGCTGGTGGCAGCCCTTGTTTTTGGGTAGTATTAAGCCACCAGCACGTTATGGTCAATTTCAATTGGTTTTAGACGAGAAACATTTACTTATAGTGGGTGGTTGTGGTGGTCCTAATAGTGTATATTCAGATGCTTGGCTGCTGGATATGACGAGAGATTTATGGATGTGGAAATCGATACCAGTGCGTAATAAAAAGTTTTCCGCTTCTCATATGTGGTGTAATCCTGCCTGTAAAATAGACTCGAAATTGGTAGTTTTAGGACCTACTCCAAATATGCCTCAAGATTTTCAATTGATGAAACAAACTAGAGTTCCTGTAGGTGGCGGTCTTCCAGCGCCACGTTTAGCGGCCCGTGGTCAAAATCAGCACAATAATCCGCTTAATAGACCAGTAGGTGGGGGCGGCAATGCTAATCCGGTGATACGAATACCCGCCCATAATCACAATCGTTTACAAAATAATCGCTTAAATGGTGCTGGTAATATACCACGTGAAGGACCGGATGATCAGTACTTTGCTCAGCGTAGAGCAATTTTAAATCAGCATCAACAAAATGCAAGCAATAATAATTTCATTAACAATCACAATCAAAATAGCAATTTTCAACCACGTAGTGGCAGCATTAGAGAGCTACACACTTCGCCGGAAGAAAGAAATCACAATCGTCCTTCCACTTCGGGTCTGGCCACGTCACCACGTCTGAATGGCTCCGCCTCTACGCGTAATGACAACGATGTTTTAGCTGTTGGTCGTAATGGCGGTGCTGGCGTAGGTGGTGGTCTGGATCAAGAAGCGGCTAATCGACTGCAGCGTAATCTCGCTTTAAGATGTCGCGAAAATGAACCTTTACTGCCTAAAAGATTTGATGAGCTATACGAAGATCCATTTCGTATGGCAGCCTTCAATGTACAAAACCGTCCAAGATCCTTATCGAAAGATCACAATGAACGCATACGCCGCATGGAGGAGAAAATGAATGCTTTGCGTAACTCGCGACGCAATGCCATGGCTGAGCAGAAATCCATTAAGGAACCTTCACCCAAACGCATTAAACGTAATGTACTCTCACTGTTTGTATGTGATCTGTCGCATGCTCTATCGGAATTGGATCCCTATTTGGAGTGGTTGGAATATAAGAATTATGGTGTCATACCCGGAGCTCCCGAAAGACTTATTCTCTCTACCATGGTTCCCGGCCACGGTGAACTAATATTGTTTGGTGGTGTTCACAAAGAAACTTTAAGTGAAATTACCCATCAAGTTTCGAATACCATACATTTCTTAAGTGCTCCTAGAGATATAGTTTAGATTGAAGTTTGAAACGTCTGAGTTGATAACTGCTGGAGTGAAATGTGAATTCTTTCTGTGAAATATGTGTATGTGTGTTTAATGATTTATTTAAGATGATCTCCTTAAATTTCTGTTGGAGAAATTTCAACCGTACAAGATTTAACTAAAATGATGCTTAAATATTAATTTTATTATAATTGTATGATGATGCAGCACTCTCTAAGCTTCTTGCATGGTTTTCTTTTTTTTCTAATTACTAATATTTTCTTTCTTTGTAAGTTAAAGAATAGTTTTTTTTCTTTCATTTTCGATTTAATTTCTTATTTTTAAGCCATTGTGTTTAATTTCTATTAAAAGAAAATTTTTAGTTAACAAAATACAAAGTATTTGTTAAAATTAAACAAGCTGTCTACACTGCTCTTACCTAATAAACAAAAATTCAAAATGCGATATTAAGAAGTAAAAAAACAAACTCTATAAATAAAGTAAAAGCTGCCATGTAGCACGCTAATATATAAAAATTAATAAATTAATTATTTGTATGAGAATGTAAGTTTTTTTTTGGGTAATGTAATCATATTGTAAGCTGCTTAAATATAAAATCTGTTCATGGAATTTTAGTTATTTCCTTGCTCTAGTCGACATAAAACGAGACATCCTAAAACAACTATAGTTCAAAGAACTATGAATCTTCCCGAGATCTTCAGCGATACTCCTTTACCTCTTGTAAGTTCGATAACATTATCACTAAAACGAAAAGCACTAGGTCCGGATGTTATTTCTATATTAATGTTAAAGAAACTTTCAATTCAAAAATTCGTGTTTTCCGATATCTGGAAAACGGTTCGAATTATTCTCGTACTTAACCAGAAAACCCCGTACCATCTTATTATATATATATATAACTCAATACATCACAGACTTTTAGCAAACTCATATCTGCTTCGAAATACTTGGTATCATTTTTCACCACTTGGAACAAAGATGTAAGGATGGCGCTTAACGTCTCGGTCGAAGAACAAATTATCCCCACGGTTTAAAACCCGGAACTATTAGGGGTAGTATTTGATAGCCTCCTTCACTACAAAGGACTCGTAATGTTATTTGCGTTCGAAATTGAAATAAGGTCCTTAAAGCTCTAGCTGCCACCTCTCGGTGTATGTATAAGGACACGATTGCAGCGACATATAAGGCAATTGGTCGCTCTCTTCTCAATTATGCTGCGCCAGTATGTACACCTTTCCTCAATGATACCCAATAGCGAGGTTTACAAACGGACCAGAATAATGGACTCCGTCAAGATGACGAATGTGGATCATTTACATGAGTACAACAAGTTACTGTTAGTCATGCAACACGTGTTGTTGACTAGACAGTTCCTATTGGCATGCTATCTGCATAGTCACCTCAACCATTACATTTTGATAGATAATCCACCTCTCAGGCACATCCGGATGGACGCTTTCGCAGGAACATCCAAGTCGTCATACCATCGGACGTCGACAGACTATCAATTGCAAGCGCAAGGGAAATGTTGCATCAAATGGCGGCCACTGAAATCATTAACGGCTACAGATGCAACAGAGTCCTAAATGAACACCCCCTGCGATCTAGGATTCTGAAGACAACTACCCAGGCATCTTAGCACAATTAAGAGCCAGTTTCCTCAACTGCTATCATGAATGAAACGTTCCTGGCATTTTATATTGTTTTCCCATGCTTGTTACCCCCTTGTTGCCATGCATTTATTTAGGTCAACAAATTTGCTCCGCCACTGAGGTGGCGCAGTTTCTCCAGCTCCCCCTTCTACCCACTGACACTAACTCAATCTGCAACATCGTCGTCCCACTATCGGAAGTATATAAAATTTAAATGAAATCCATGGGATGCCTGTCGGTCAAACATTTGGCATAGGCCCCATTAAAACGATTATTTACGGAAATTATATTTATTTTAGGTTGTGTGTTATATCTGACAGGGTCTAATATAGATGGGATTAATCGACTATACTTTTTATAATAGAAATTAAAAATATATATTAATATCTTTTTTAAATTTAAATATAACGTAAATTTACTTAACTACCAGAAACCCTTGAACAATAATAAATACTATTGTAGACACCCTGTTATATTTAAACTGCAGCCAACTTCATACACAATTTTTGACATTTGCTTCAGTTTTCATTCTACATATTAAAACAATTTTAAAACGATAAAATAATATAAAAAAAAAATAATTTTCTGTTGTTTTAAATTCAAATAAAAAGTAAAATAAATCACACTTTATTAATATATTAAAATTCTACAACATTTTATTATCCTAAATACAAAACAAAAACAACATGAAAACCTCACCACATAAAAGAGACAACAATGAAGTACAGGCCGCCAGAGGCAGATTGCGTGGAGCTTTAAATGACTCCTTGCAAAATCAGGAGGTGGACGATATACCCGAAGACTATGAGGAGGAGGAAGAAGAAGAGGAACAGCAACAAATCATACCACATCGTCAACGTGGTAGACCAAAGAAAATACAGAGCTCAGCCGATAGGCTGTCACCTTCAGCTGGTTTTCTAACACCTAGTAAAAGGCGAAAGAGAGAACATCATCAGGCTGGTGGTTCAGGCGGACAAAAAATACAGGCTGAAAGTTTTGTTATGAAACTATTCGATCGTAGTTTAGATTTATCCAAATATTCCGAACAAACTTCACTCTATCCCATTTGTCGGGCGTGGATGGCAAATCAACCACGTAATCCCAGTATACGCAGTTATCGTGACGCTAGATCACCATCTCCCACAGAACGCAAAGACAATGGTTTAGAATTATTGGCGAAATTACGCAAGGGAGATATGCGTGATGTTTGCAGTATGCCAAAACCCAAAAAGACTGATGTCCCCAAGATACCAACACCCACAGTGGAACCCAAAAAATATAGTAAATCAGAAGAACTAGTTGCTGACAATAATGAATTGAAAGATGGCTCAAAGGAGGAACTGCTAGCACAGCACTTGGGCAAATGGAAACAAGTTAAAAGCGATTGGCAAAAACACACCAAAGTCTATCAGAAACGACATGAAGTTAGTTATCAAATTTTGGAGTTGCTGTTTAAACCTTAGAAGGGACATTAAAAAATATTGAGAAATACATTTATGAATAGAAATTATGAATAGAAATAAGAATTTTTTATGTTATAAAAAACATACATTTATTTCAAAATGTATATAACAATTTAAATTGTTAAATTCAGTATAAGAACTCAATTTGTTTTCTTTTTGGCTATGTAAAACAATAGAGAGCCAAAAAATAGCAGCATCTGATATTTCATTTGTAATAACAAAAAAATAAAACAATAAAAAAGATGTTCTATGAAAGAAACACATTTTGTACAAAAAATAAAAAAATAACTTTGTTATTCATTTCATTCATATATCGAATTACAACATCCGAGGGAAAACAGCAAAATGAGAATCAATCAGGTAGGTTTTTCTGATCTGCTAGTCTCAAAATAAAGATGGCTTAGAAGTATCTAATTGACAACTTAAACAGGCTACATTTAGATTAAAAATAAAATAAGATATTATTTATAATTTCAAGCTGATTAGGAATATCAAAATTCTTCCCAGTTTGAAAATATAAAATAAAAAAATCAGTTTCCCAATGGTTATTATTGAAATGATATGAAATTGGCAAGACATTGAAGCACAATATAACGGAATATCAATCAGAAATGACCACTGTGTTTTGTTCAGCTACGCAGTGGTGACAAAGGAACTAATTTTTCTATTTAATATTTGTAATATCGTTTTTTTAGGGAACTCTGATACCCTATTTCCTTTCATTTATTTTTTGGGGAAAACAACGTATTTAGTACCAAATTTATGTACAACTATTTAATACTATTTTATGCAACAGTTCGTTTATTTTTGTCATTATTTTTGTTTTTTTTTATCCCTCACTTTCTTTGGTTTTTATTTGTTTGTCAGGGATGGAAAAATTATTAAATGCAATACTTTTTGGTTACGATTTGGTATTTAAAAGTACCAAAATAATTTCGTTTATTACACATACTTCTTTTAAGCACCTTGGCGACACATCAAATTGGTTGACTCAAACAGTAAGTTTTTTGATTGTTTTAGTAAAAAAACTCTTTTTTCACTAACACAATTATAAAACTTACCGTTTGAGTCAACAAATTTGATGTGTGGCCATGTCGTTTTACACTACACCGAAACAAACATCTAAAAACCGAAATCTATAGATTTGAAATCTAAGCGTCTAGATTAAGATTTTTGACATTAAAAATTTTTATTTCCAATATATCTTCTTCTTTTTTTACGAGATATATATACATATATAACGACTGTCAAATGTCAAATGTTCAGAAATGCTTAGTCAGTCAGTCAGTTAGTTAGTTAGTTAGTTAGTTAGTTAGTTCGTTAGTTAGTTAGTTAGTTAGTTAGTTTTAGTTAGTTAGTTTTGCGTTAGTTCTTAGTTCGTTAGTTAGTTCGTTAGTTAGTTCGTTAGTTAGTTAGTTCGCGTTCGTTTCGTTCGTTCGTTCGTTAGTTCGTTAGTTCGTCGTTCGTTCGTTCGTTCGTTCGTTCGTTCGTTCGTTCGTTCTTCGTTCTTTCGTTCGTTCGTTGTTCGTTCGTTCGTTCGTTCGTTCGTTCGTTCGTTCGTTCGTTCGTTGTTTCGTTCGTCGTTCGTTCGTTCGTTCGTCCGTCGTTCGTTCGTTCGTTCGTTCGTTCGTTCGTTCGTTCGTTCGTTCGTTCGTTTCGTTCGTTCGTTCGTTTAGTTCGTTCGTTCGTTGTTCGTTCGTTCGTTCGTTCGTTCTTTCGTTCGTTCGTTTCGTTCGTTCGTTCGTTCGTTCGTTCGTTCGTTCGTTCGTTCGTTCGTTTCGTTCGTTCGTTCGTTCGTTCGTTCGTTCGTTCGTTCGTTCGTTCGTTCGTTCGTCGTTCGTTCGTTCGTTTTCGTTCGTTCGTTCGTTAGTTCGTTCGTTCGTTCGTTCGTTTTCGTTCGTTCGTTTTCGTTGTTCGTTCGTTCGTTCGTTCGTTCGTTCGTTCTTCGTTCGTTCGTTCTTCGTTCGTTCGTTCGTTCGTTCGTTCGTTCGTTCGTTCGTTCGTTCGTTCGTTCGTTTCGTTTTCGTTTCGTTCGTTCGTTCGTTCGTTGTTCGTTTGTTCGTTCGTTCGTTCGTTTCGTTCGTTCGTTCGTTCGTTCGTTCGTTCGTTCTGTTCGGTTAGTTCGTTAGTCGTTCCGTTTCGTTCGTTGCGTCGTCGCGTCCCCCCCCCCCCCCCTTTTTCCTACTTCGTTCCTGCTGCCCCCCGTCCCTTTACTCCCCTCCTTTCTCCGCGCTCCTTTCCCTCTCTGGTTTGTATCAAAATAACCATTTTGTTGTTTTTCTATTTAGTTCGTGTTTGTTGTTACTTGGCGTATGTTTTGGTAAACGGAAGAACAAACGGTTTTACAAAAAAGAAAAATAATTATAAAAGTAAATACGCTATTTTGTATAAATAATAAAATATTCCCATGTAAAAAATGAATACTAAAAATATTCTTCTGAGCACAAATTAAAAAATAATATATTTTTTATAAAATCAATAAATTTCAATAAACAAAAAGTAAACTGCACAAAAAATCAACAAAAATTATTTACTACTAGTGCTTAATTACGTTTTATTTTAAATAAATGATATTAGTTTAGAGAGCAGTGCATTGCTTTAGTTTAGTAAATAGTGTTAAATAAATTGTGTTATTAAATAACAAATTAAACAGTGCGAAAAGAAAACAATATAAAAATACATATTATTAAATTTTATGAAGTAATTTTATTTAGCTGATAAGTGGTGAGTTAATTTATTATATTTTAATAAAGAAACATTCAGTTTTTCTCATAGACCACATTTTTTTTGTTAATATGTACCATGCTTTTCCTTTTTATTAAAATTTTCTTATTAGTCTAGGTTTTTCCTCTTTCTATTAACTGCATATTTCTATTTCATAATGCACACTTCTTCTCTACACTTCGTGTTTGTGTGCGTATTTTTCGTTTGTTGCATTTCTCTTTTGTTTTGTAACTTCGTTATGACGTCTAATATAACTACAATGACAACAATTGCAGTAACATGTTGTTTCTATTTTTATAATCAAAACAATATTAACTGTATTGCACAAATTGTTATGATATTGTGGTAGTTTTGAAATCTGAAATCAGGAGTTAAGAAAATTATAGATTTTATATTGAGGTAGTTTTGAATAAGGAATATAAGGTTTTGGGGGTGTGAAAATTTTGAAAAACAATATTTTTTTTTCACTAAAGTGGTTTGCAATACTACAGATTCAAAGTGTGTATATTATTATTGTTGTTGATCGTTTTTTCTAGTAATAGGTATTAAAAAATAAAATAATCCCATAAATTTCTTCAAAAAAATAAAAAAGAAAATTAAAAAAAAAAAATTCTTTAAAAAAGAAAAAAATTCGATAAAAATTCAAAATTTTTCTGTAAAAAAAGACAAAAAACCAAAATCTTCGAAACTGTATTATAAAAAGTAAAATCTTCGAAAAAATAAAAAAATAGTACATAGTCTGTACTATTGTTGTTGTAAAAGCTTAAACGATAGGTACAATTTTTAAGCCGGGGGGGCAGTGTATTTAGGTCCAAGCCAATAAATTGGGTTTCATCTACAGGGTTAGTCCATAAATCCTAACTAACACCAGTAGACGTTGAGCCTGTTGCCCCATCCCGATCCTTGTTATGCCAGTGCTACTCTTATTTTCCGCGGCAGGTTCTTCTCAATTTCAGCTATAGGCGGTGGGCGGCCTCTATACGGTAATTTGAAATCGCGGTATTGATGGCGTCACTATGAATATCATTCAAAACTTTTGTGTACGAATTTTGATCCAAGGTATCTTGCACATATCTTCGTATGCTCTCTTCGTATATACGAATGTCCTTCCTGACTTGCTTCTGGGGAGCTTCTAACTGTGTAATGTTAAGGTTGGGATGACTCCTCCGGTGACATCCACGAAGAACTGTTCAGTCATATAGTCGAAAGTCTGGACTTTAATATAGTCCTTAGTGTGAAATATAATAGTCCATAGTCTGGACTATAATATAGTCCATAGTCTAGACTGTAATGTAGTCCATAGTCTGGACTTTAACATAGTCCATAGTCTAGACTGTAATATAGTAGATAGTTTGGGCTATAATATAGTCCACAGTGTAGACTATAATAGTCCATAGTCTGAACTATAATAGTCTATAGTCTGGATTATAATATAAGCCATATCCTGGACTATAATATAGTCCACAGTCTGGAATATATTATAGTCTAAAGTCTGACCATAATATAGTCTTTAGTTTGGACTAAATATAGTCCATAGTTTAGTCTGGACTATAATATAGTCCATAGTCAGGACTATACTATAGTCCATAGTCTAGACTGTAATATAGTCCATAATCTGGGCTATAATATAGTCCACAGTGTAGACTCTAACAGTCCATAGTCTGAACTATAATAGTCTATAGTCTGGATTATAATATAAGCCATATCCTGGACTATAATATAGTCCACAGTCTGGAATATAATATAGTCTAAAGTCTGGACCATAATATAGTCTTTAGTTTGGACTAAATATAGTCCATAGTTTAGACTATAATATAGTCCATAGTCTGGACTATAATATAGTCCATAGTCTAGACTGTAATATGGGCTATAATATAGTCCATAGTCTGAACTATTATAGTCTGGATTATAATATAGTTCATAGCCTGGACTATATTATAGCCCACAGTCTGGACCATAATATAGTATATAATATTGTCCATAGTCTGCATTCTAATATAGTCTATAGCGTGGACTATAATATAGTCCATAGTCTGTACTGTAATATAGTCCGTAGTCTGAAATATAATATAATCCATAGTATGAACTATAATGTAGTTCATAGTCTTGACTTTAATATAGTCCGTAGTGTGGACTATAATAGTCCATAGTCTGAACTATAATAGTCTATAGTCTGTATTATAATATAGTCCATAGTCTGGACTATCTGGACTATAATATAGTCCATAGTCTGGACTTTAATATAGTCCATAGTCTGGAATATAATATAGTCCATTGCCTGGACTATAATATATTTCATAGTCTGGACTATAATATAGTCCATAGTCTATAAACAAGACAAGTTATCGAGAATTTTCTATAAAAAGTACAAAAATTTTACTCTTCTATATTTTGGGTCTAATGATCGGAGCCATTAGTAATGGAAAAACACTATTATCTACGCGTCGGACTAACCTACATAAGCAAAAATGTTTCTCCTGTTAATTGAGAAAATGAAATTCATTTAGATCTGTATAAATAAGTTTGTTTAAAATAATTTTGCACTCAAAATATCTGTCGGCACGATCACTAAATGCTCCCTCACCATTATTCTTATCAAGACGAAATGTAGGGGTGACACAATCAGTTGCCGACAGTTTGTCACAAATTAAACAAGTCTAAAATTGTGAGTTTAATCAATTGATTATATTATTGTGTTCGCAAGGAGAAAAACTATAAATAATCAAGTTATCAAATTATCAAGAGTATTAATTAAAAAGTTAGCAAATTTAGTTTAGTTACTAATGTTAGTTAATAGTTAAAAATAAATACAAATTTATGTGGTCTAAGTAATCTAACCGAATTCATTAAATATTCTCAGTTTTCCCTATCGCGATTTGGTTTCGATATTTTGTGTGGAACCACAATGAAACATTGTTTGCATGTGTAGTCTTTTTATAAAATATAGTTTATATATAAAAGATGTAGAAGATATACAGTGGTTCCTTATAGAGCATGGTTAAAAATCTGTACCATAAGCTAGCTATAGCTTTAGAAAGCTATTGTAAAAGATTTCCTATTCCAGAATTGAGTTGTACTTGGACTACCTATTGCGTGAACTTCCTAAGTAAAATTTTTAATAAACCTATTATAAAAGGGGTTTACTGTATTTTTTATCTCTCGCAATCTTTATTAATCTCAAGAGAATCAGCTGTTTTTCTTGAAACTCTTGACATATATTCCTTAAACAAACATGTACTTTTTCAGTTCATTGAACTTGTAAAATTTTCTACGTTTTGTTTTTAATTTTTTAAAATAATCTATATTAAACAGCAATAAAATAGCTATTAATAAATTAAAAGAAAACAACTCTCCATCTAAAATTTTCAACAATTTTCTAATAACTTTTCAAAACCAAAAAATTTATGAATGAAATAATGTAAGTAATTGTAAACATAAATGTTAACTACCTCTGCTCGGTACACATTTCATTTTGTAATCGTATGTATTCTATTACATCAATATTTATTTTTAGTTCTAAACATTTTTTGTGTGTATTTTTTTCTAACGATCACTCTCCCTACTTCTCTCTAGGTTTTCTATTGTATTTTTTGTCATAGAAAATATTAGTCATTTAATGGCTGAGCGGTCTAAGCGCTTGGGTATTTTCTCTAACATTTTTCTAATGCTCTAGGTTCGTTTCTCAATGGATTCTTTAGTAGTTGTTTATTTAAAATAGAAAAAAATCCTAGACAGCTTAATATTGAGACATTTTGTTTAAAATTAAATACAAATTGGTTTCATTTTCTGTTTAAAAGCTGTTAGATTAACTACATAAGAACTCAGATTGTTGAATTATAACGATTTATACCACGTTATTAAGTCTAAACTCCCTGAGTTATAGTATTAACTTTTTTTGAATAAAATAAAACACGGATTAGTCCTATTCTGTGGACTAATCCGTGTTTTATAGTCAGAACTATAAGACAGTTTACAGTCTGGGCTATAGAATAGATCATAGCCTGGACTATAAAATAGAATATAGTCTGATCTATAGAATAGAATAGTCCTTCCGTCTAGACTGTAGTACTGTAGACTGGGCCATAGAATACTCCATAATCCGAACTATAGAAATATCAATAATTCAACAATTGGACGATAGAAAAGTCCTTACACAAAACTATTAGCAAGTCTACAGTCCATATTCTGGACTATAGATTAGTCTATAATCTAGAATATAGTACAGTCTATAACCATAATCTGGAATAGCCTACAATCTGGAATATAGAATAGTCTATAGTCTGGTCTATAAAATAGTCTATAGTCTGGTCTATGGAATAGTCTATAGTGGACTATAGAATAGTCTGTAGTCTAGACTATGGAGTAGTCTGGACTATAGAATAGTCTATAGTCTGGACTTTAGAATAGTCTGTAGTCTAGACTATGAAGTAGTCTATTTTCTGGACTATAGAATGGTCTATATATAGTGTATAATCTGGACTATAGAATAGTCTATATATAGTCTACAATCTAGATTATAGAATAGTCTGTATTCTATGGACTACAGAATAGTCTATAGTCTAGACTATGGAGTAGTCTATAGACTGCACTACGGAATAGTCTAGATATAGTTTATAATCTGGACTATAGAACTGTACTATAGAACTTGACTATATGTAGACTATTCTATAGCCCATCTGGACTATAGAATAGACTAGAAGAGTCTATATTGTGGACTATAGAATAGACTATAGTCTGAACTATAGAATAGTCTATAGTCTGGACTATAGAATAGTCTATAGGCTGAACTATTGTATAGTCTATAGTCTGGACTATAGTATAGTCTATACATAGTCTATAATCTAGACTAGAGAACAGTCTCGACTATAGAATAGTCTATAGTCTGCACTATAGAATAGTGCATTCTTGACTATAGAATAGTTTATAGTCTGGACTATAGAATAGTATATAGTCTGGACTGTAGAATAGTCTATAGTCTGGACTATAGAATATTCTATAGTCTGGACTATAGAATAGTCTATAGTCTGGACTATAGAATAGTCTATACTCTGGAATATAGAATAGTCTTAGTCTAGATTATAGAATAGTCTATAGTCTGGACTATAGAATAGTCCATAGTCTGGACTATTGAATAGTCTATAGTCTGGACTATAGAATAGTCTATAGTCTGGACTATTGAATAGTCTATAGTCTGGACTATAGAATAGTCCATAGTCTGGACTATTGAATAGTCTATAGTCTGGACTATAGAATAGTCTATAGTCTGGACTATTGAATAGTCTATAGTATGGACTATAGAATAGTCTATAGTCTGGACTATTGAATAGTCTATAGTCTGGACTATAGAATAGTCTATAGTCTGGACTGGACTATAGAATAGTCTATAGTCTGGACTATAGAATAGTCTATAGTCTGGACTATAGAATAGTCTATAGTCTGGACTATAGAATAGTCTATAGTCTGGACTATAGAATAGTCTATAGTCTGGACTATAGAATAGTCTATAGTCTGGACTATAGAATAGTCTATAGTCTGGACTATAGAATAGTCTATAGTCTGGACTATAGAATAGTCTATAGTCTGGACTATAGAATAGTCTATAGTCTGGACTATAGAATAGTCTATAGTCTGGACTATAGAATAGTCTATAGTCTGGACTATAGAATAGTCTATAGTCTGGACTATAGAATAGTCTATAGTCTGGACTATAGAATAGTCTATAGTCTGGACTATAGAATAGTCTATAGTCTGGACTATAGAATAGTCTATAGTCTGGACTATAGAATAGTCTATAGTCTGGACTATAGAATAGTCTATAGTCTGGACTATAGAATAGTCTATAGTCTGGACTATAGAATAGTCTATAGTCTGGACTATAGAATAGTCTATAGTCTGGACTATAGAATAGTCTATAGTCTGGACTATAGAATAGTCTATAGTCTGGACTATAGAATAGATTAGGCAATAGTCCAGGCGGTAGACTATTCTCTGTCCTGTCTGCAGACTATGCTTTTCTAAAATAGAGTAATCTACAGTCGTGACTGTAGACCATTCTCTACTTAAATTACTTTAATAAAACTATATTTCCGGTAGAACACGTGACGGCGGCACTTTAAAGTTGAAACAATTAAAAATTATATAATTATAATTTAAACTCTTAAATGTTCTTAACCGCATTTAAACATGGCCCAACATAACAACGCGTGCTTTCGACACCCAACATGAATATTAATTACAACATAAAAGACATAAATTTTATAACAGTTTGTCCAAAGAAATTACTTCCTACATAAATTTGTTTGTTAAAACATAAATTTCCAAATTGACATTGAACCATTTTACAATTGTTATGTCTTTGAAAGCAATATAGTTTTGGCCGGTCATTGATTACTTACAAACATTTGTTAAAGACGCATTAGATAATTTTTTCAATTCAATATTTTGAAACTATACCTCCTCCGTTGTTATTTTCTTTGTTTGTAGTTTTAATCAAATGTTATTAAAAAAATAACATTTGCATAGAGTTTAATTTAAAATAAAAATATACAAATTATATTTAATATTCCAAACATGTGTGTAGCTTTAATCAAGCTTTAAGTCTGTTTTCGTTATATTTGAACAATATATTATTGAATAAATTTTATATTTAACGATTTCATTTGTCAGTTTTAGTTTAAATATACGAGTGTCTGTCTGTCTTTCTACCTAAAATAGCAATGAAAAACGGGTGTTAATGATGCAGTCTGAAGACATGAAATAATGAAAAAAAAGATAAACAAATTTGAATTGATTAGCACCTTAAGGTTGTGGATTTAAAAAAGAAAAATATTTAATTTTGTTTATTTTTATATGTTATTTCGAAAACTTAATTTTCTAAAAAAGTATTCTATTTTTTTGACACTTTAGACATTTTATAGTACATACTATAGAATAGTCCGTAGCATGGACTATAGAATAGTCTATAGTCTGGACTATAGAAGAGTCTATAGTCTGGACTATAGAATAGTCTGTAGTCTGGACTATAGAATAGTCTATAGGCCAGACTATAGAATAGTCTATAGTCTGTACTATAGAATAGTCTATAGTCTGGACTATAGAATAGTCTCTAGTCTGGACTATAGAATAGTCTCTAGTCTGGACTATAGAATAGTCTATAGTCTGGACTATAAAATAGTCTATAGTCTGTACTACAGAATAGTCTATAGTCTGTACTACAGAATAGTCTATAGTCTGTACTACAGAATAGTCTATAGTCTGTACTACAGAATAGTCTATAGTCTGTACTACAGAATAGTCTATAGTCTGGACTATAGAATAGTCCATAGTCTGGACTATAGAATAGTCTATAGTCTGGACTATAGAATAGTCTATAGTCTGGACTATAGAATAGTCTATAGTCTGGACTATAGAATAGTCTATAGTCTGGACTATAGAATAGTCTATAGTCTGGACTATAGAATAGTCTATAGTCTGGACTATAGAATAGTCTATAGTCTGGACTATAGAATAGTCTATAGTCTGGACTATAGAATAGTCTATAGTCTGGACTATAGAATAGTCTATAGTGTGGACTATAGAATAGTCTTTAGTCTGGACTATAGAATAGTCTATAGTCTGGACTATAGAATAGTCTATAGTCTGGACTATAGAATAGTCTATAGTCTGGACTATAGAATAGTCTATACTCTGGACTATAGAATAGTCTATAGTCTGGATATAGAATAGTTTACAGTCCGTACTAGTATAGTCTATAGTCTAGTTCATAGTCTAGTTAATAGTCTAGTTTAGTCTAGACTATATTCTAGTCTATAGTCTAGTCTATAGTCTATTCTATAATCTAGTCTATAGTCTAGTCTATAGTCTATTCTATAGTCTAGTCTATAGTTTAGTATATAGTCTAGTCTATAGTCTAGTCAATAGTCTCGTTTAATTGATCTCTACAAAATCTCCCCCCAAAATAATTAAAATTTGTTGACAATGTTCCAAGTCTGGTAAACCGTCTATCAGTCGTGATTCTTTGTAAATTTACAGCGTGTGGTAGGAAATCAAAAACTAAAAATATTTCTTAATGCTCACTATAGTAATTAAATCGTTAAATAACATCTGTTGTGTTTATTTTTGGTATGTAGTAATACTGACTGCATGTTAGGTTTCGATGCTTGCGGTTATGTGGTCGAATTACTTGAAGTTTTATTTTAAAAAATATTGTTTAATTATAGTTGTTTCAATTAGAAATGAAGGGAAATGATTACAGACATACAAAAATAAAACTAAGAAAGAATACACGCCTGGATAAAAGGTTTATAAAATTTGACATATTCTTGTAAAACTGTCAAATACTATCAAAAGAAACTGTCATATTAAGCAATTAGTTTTGATTATAACAAATCTGCCAATAATTTTAATTTAGACTTTAATTAAACATTTAGTTGAAAAAAGTCGTTTTCGATTTCACTTAACACGACTTAAGCTTTTCTACTCATTGTCATTGCTATATATAGTTGATATTCTGAATGAATACATTTTTTCTTGATCATTAATAGTTTTATGTTTTCGTTAGCTTTAGTTTTTATTTACTTGTCAAGTTCACCGTTTATTGCAATTATATGACGTAATTTAGTTTTCCAAAGACTTTATACAAGACCTCTCATAAAATCAATTAATTACTTGTAGACTTTTTACCTTTTTGTTTTGCTACATTGTTTCTTTTGCAAGTTTATTTTGTTTTGGAAAAACTTCATTGTTTGCGGGAACCAGTTTATTTCTGTAAACAATTCACTTTTATTATCTGACATGCGGCCGGGGAGAGGAGCTATGATGGTTTTGTATGAATTTCATGTTTACTTCCGAATAAAGAGCGCATTCATTGATGACGTTATTCAGTTGAAGAAGTTTAATGTAATTTATTTAATTTTTCTTTTTCATACTACTAGTTGTATTTCGAAAGCAAAGGGGTTTTTGAAAATGAGGGGTTATTTCAGAACAATATCTTTTTCATGTGATTGATCTGCTAAATCTGTAGAATAAGTGAATATGGTGAGACTCATAGCTGGTAAACCGAAAGATTGATTGATTGATTGATCAGTAAATGGAACGCTTGAAATCTATACTGATGGATCCAAGTATTTAACGGGTGAGCCACGCGTGATTGCTGATAGCCATGTTGACAGGGTACACTATACTTACAAGGAGGAGAATGAATTGTCCCTATAACGACTACTATAGACGTTGTCATAACGAGTATATTAAAGATACTATTGAACATTTTCTCTATTTCCGTTTTGCTCTTTCGGGTTATTACGACTAAGATCTTGTCAGACTGACACTGCAGATCAATTTAATATTAATATCGATAAGATCAAATCCTTCGTTTGTACCTAGAGATGGTTTGATACTATGAGTTGTGTTGATCTCGAACCACAAGATCTGTTTTCGAACCTAAGTGGCTTTTAGGTTAACTACCTCAATAACCTAGTCTAACTAAGATAATGAATAATTCTGGGCCATATTTGTAAAATAAAGAATTCCTATTTTTTTTTATAATCAAATGCATTCCTTTTTAAAACACCCTTTAAAGTCTAGACTGTTGTTATATGATTCATATAATCATGTTTATGCTTTTTAATTAGTGTGGTTTTTTAATCGTCAGATAGTTTTTTCTTTATTAATTGGTTCCGCTGGCGGCGTTTTACAATTTGATTCTAATATGAAATTTCATTTATAAATAATGAATAACTAAAAATAGAAAAAATAGTTTCAATTATTGTCTGCATAGACATTTTTAGAGTAGAAAAGTTGATCTAACTTCATTATCTAACTTCGTATAATATTCAAGGTCTTTTTAAATAATTGAGTACATTTTTGAGACTTCCGTATACTAGTCTTAACTTTTATAAATATTTTTTAAAAGTGCAATAACATTTCAAAATTATAAATGAAATATTATAATTTGTTAAATCATTTCCATGACCTAAACCTTAAAATAGTGGTTAAGGTAGGTCGATACGCTGAAAGGAGCTACATATCGGGCATGGTAAATTTAGTACTTTGGTACTTTTTAATATCGTAAAATACAGCGGTACCCCCATGACATTTTTGGCACTTTTTATAACCTATAAATTTTTGATAAATACACAGTTATCAATAGGGCAGTTTGTAGTCTTTTCTAGTCTATAGTCTAGTCTATAGTCTAGTCTATAGTCTAGTCTATAGTCTAGTCTATAGTCTAGTCTATAGTCTAGTCTATAGTCTAGTCTATAGTCTAGTCTATAGTCTAGTCTATAGTCTAGTCTATAGTCTAGTCTATAGTGTAGTCTATAGTCTAGTCTATAGTGTAGTCTATAGTGTAGTCTATAGTCTAGTCTATAGTGTAGTCTATAGTCTAGTCTATAGTCTAGTCTATAGTCTAGTCTATAGTCTAGTCTGTAGTCTAGTCTGTAGTCTAGTCTATAGTCTAGTCTATAGTCTAGTCTATAGTCTAGTCTATAGTCTAGTCTATAGTCTAGTCTATAGTCTAGTCTATAGTCTAGTCTAGTCTAGTCTATAGTCTAGTCTATAGTCTAGTCTATAGTCTAGTCTATAGTCTAGTCTATAGTCTAGTTTATAGTCTAGTCTATAGTCTAGTCTATTTCTAGTCTATCTAGTCTATAGTCTAGTCTATAGTCTAGTCTATAGTCTAGTCTATAGTCTAGTCTATAGTCTAGTCTATAGTCTAGTCTATAGTCTAGTCTATAGTCTAGTCTATAGTCTAGTCTATAGTCTAGTCTATAGTCTAGTCTATAGTCTAGTCTATAGTCTAGTCTATAGTCTAGTCTATAGTCTAGTCTATAGTCTAGTCTATAGTCTAGTCTATAGTCTAGTCTATAGTCTAGTCTATAGTCTAGTCTATAGTCTAGTCTATAGTCTAGTCTATAGTCTAGTCTATAGTCTAGTCTATAGTCTAGTCTATAGTCTAGTCTATAGTCTAGTCTATAGTCTAGTCTATAGTCTAGTCTATAGTCTAGTCTATAGTCTAGTCTATAGTCTAGTCTATAGTCTAGTCTATAGTCTAGTCTATAGTCTAGTCTATAGTCTAGTCTATAGTCTAGTCTATAGTCTAGTCTATAGTCTAGTCTATAGTCTAGTCTATAGTCTAGTCTATAGTCTAGTCTATAGTCTAGTCTATAGTCTAGTCTATAGTCTAGTCTATAGTCTAGTCTATAGTCTAGTCTATAGTCTAGTCTATAGTCTAGTCTATAGTCTAGTCTATAGTCTAGTCTATAGTCTAGTCTATAGTCTAGTCTATAGTCTAGTCTATAGTCTAGTCTAGTCTATAGTCTAGTCTATAGTCTAGTCTATAGTCTAGTCTATAGTCTAGTCTATAGTCTAGTCTATAGTCTAGTCTATAGTCTAGTCTAGTCTAGTCTGTAGTCTAGTCTATAGTCTAGTCTATAGTCTAGTCTATAGTCTAGTCTATAGTCTAGTCTATAGTCTAGTCTATAGTCTAGTCTATAGTCTAGTCTATAGTCTAGTCTATAGTCTAGTCTAGAGTATAGTCTAGTCTATAGTCTAGTCTATAGACTAGTCTATAGTCTAGTCTATAGACTAGTCTTTAGTCTAAATTATAAACTTTATCTTATTACTCTTTCCTTTTTCCAATACTGACAACGACCTATAACTTTAATAATAGTGTTCACCTTTTGCATAATCTGTAGGCGTTAAAATTAATTATAAAAAATTGCATCATTTTACAAATATTAAAAGTTTCTTTTACATTGTAAAACCCACCTTTATAAACACAATTTGTAATCTTCAATCTCTTTTCCCAACTAAAATATATAAACAAACTGAATAACCAAACAAACCTGTAAAATATTGATTAAACGCAATTCTCCTACCACCCTCTCACCTACTTAGTTTCAAGGTATAATATCAAAATAAATGTAACTTCAAATAGCAAATTGTATGTAAACATATCATAAATTTACACTAAATATATACAACATGTTGACCCAGTTCTTTTTTTTTTAATTTCCGATAAAATTAGGTCAAAATGTTTACCACCAGAAAACATAAATTATTTACTTTTGCGAGCCTATACAACAAATACATTAATTACAACTTCTTTGAAAAAAATATTATGAAGAAAAATTTTAAAATATAAAAAATATTTTTAAGGTTAAATAAAGAATTAAATAAAGTTGTTATAATAACATTTAAAGGTAAACAAAGTTTTTTATAAATATTTTATTAATTTTCTTGTAATCGTATTATAATTAAGTTGTAAAACGACCTTTATTGTGGTTATAAATCAATAGATTTTTGAATAATTTAACAAAATTATAATAGAAAGTTTTGTTTATTTATTTATTATTATTTTTTTAAAAATTATGCAAATCTTTTTATAAAGTGTTTAAATAAATGGGATTTTAAATAAAAATTTGCCTATTATAGCAGAAACTTGCTAATGATAGACTAGATCAAAGACTTGTCGTAGCCTAGAATAAAGTCGACTAGAATAAAGACTAATCAATAGACTAGTCTATAGACTAGCTCCAGGTATAATCTATAGACTAGCTTCAGGTTTAGTTTATAGACTAGCTCCAGGTATAGTCTATAACTAGCTTCAGATCTAGTCTATAGACTAGCTTCAGATCTAGTCTATAGACTAGCTTCAGATCTAGTCTATAGACTAGCTTCAGATCTAGTCTATAGACTAGCTTCAGATCTAGTCTATAGACTAGCTTCAGATCTAGTCTATAGACTAGCTTCAGGTATAATCTATAGACTAGCTTCAGGTTTAGTTTATAGACTAGCTCCAGGTATAGTCTATAACTAGCTTCAGATCTAGTCTATAGACTAGCTTCAGATCTAGTCTATAGACTAGCTTCAGATCTAGTCTATAGACTAGCTTCAGATCTAGTCTATAGACTAGCTTCAGATCTAGTCTATAGACTAGCTTCAGATCTAGTCTATAGACTAGCTTCAGATCTAGTCTATAGACTAGCTTCAGATCTAGTCTATAGACTAGCTTCAGATCTAGTCTATAGACTAGCATAAGGTCTAGTCTATAGACTAGCTTAAGGTCTAGTCTATAGACTAGCTTAAGGTCTAGTCTATAGACTAGCTTAAGGTCTAGTCTATAGACTAGCTTAAGGTCTAGTCTATAGACTAGCTTAAGGTCTAGTCTATAGACTAGCTTAAGGTCTAGTCTATAGACTAGCTCCAGGTCTAGTCTATAGACTAGCTTAAGGTCTAGTCTATAGACTAGCTTAAGGTCTAGTCTATAGACTAGCTTAAGGTCTAGTCTATAGACTAACTTAAGGTCTAGTCTATAGACTAACTTAAGGTCTAGTCTATAGACTAGCTTAAGGTCTAGTCTATAGACTAGTTTAAGGTCTAGTCTATAGACTAGCTTAAGGTCTAGTCTATAGACTAGCTTAAGGTCTAGTCTATAGACTAGCTTAAGGTCTAGTCTATAGACTAGCTTAAGGTCTAGTCTATAGACTAGCTTAAGGTCTAGTCTATAGACTAGCTTAAGGTCTAGTCTATAGACTAGCTTAAGGTCTAGTCTATAGACTAGCTTAAGGTCTAGTCTATAAACTAGCTTAAGGTCTAGTCTATAGACTAGCTTAAGGTCTAGTCTATAAACTAGCTTAAGGTCTAGTCTATAGACTAGCTTAAGGTCTAGTCTATAGACTAGCTTAAGGTCTAGTCTATAGACTAGCTTAAGGTCTAGTCTATAGACTAGCTTAAGGTCTAGTCTATAGACTAGCTTAAGGTCTAGTCTATAGACTAGCTTAAGGTCTAGTCTATAGACTAGCATAAGGTCTAGTCTATAGACTAGCTTAAGGTCTAGTCTATAGACTAGCTTAAGGTCTAGTCTAAAGACTAGCTTAAGGTCTAGTCTATAGACTAGCTTAAGGTCTAGTCTATAGACTAGCTTAAGGTCTAGTCTATAGACTAGCTTAAGGTCTAGTCTATAGACTAGCTTAAGGTCTAGTCTATAGACTAGCTTAAGGTCTAGTCTATAGACTAGCTTAAGGTCTAGTCTATAGACTAGCTTAAGGTCTAGTCTATAGACTAGCTTAAGGTCTAGTCTATAGACTAGCTTAAGGTCTAGTCTATAGACTAGCTTAAGGTCTAGTCTATAGACTAGCTTAAGGTCTAGTCTATAGACTAGCTTAAGGTCTAGTCTATAGACTAGCTTAAGGTCTAGTCTATAGACTAGCTTAAGGTCTAGTCTATAGACTAGCTTAAGGTCTAGTCTATAGACTAGCTTAAGGTCTAGTCTATAGACTAGCTTAAGGTCTAGTCTATAGACTAGCTTAAGGTCTAGTCTATAGACTAGCTTAAGGTCTAGTCTATAGACTAGCTTAAGGTCTAATAGACTAGCTTAAGGTCTAGTCTATAGACTAGCTTAAGGTCTAGTCTATAGACTAGCTTAAGGTCTAGTCTATAGACTAGCTTAAGGTCTAGTCTATAGACTAGCTTAAGGTCTAGTCTATAGACTAGCTTAAGGTCTAGTCTATAGACTAGCTTAAGGTCTAGTCTATAGACTAGCTTAAGGTCTAGTCTATAGACTAGCTTAAGGTCTAGTCTATAGACTAGCTTAAGGTCTAGTCTAGCGTAATGTTTAGTCTATAGACTAGCGTAAGGTTTAGTCTACAGACTAGCGTAAGGTTTAGTCTACAGACTAGCGTAAGGTCTAGTCTACAGACTAGCGTAAGGTCTAGTCTACAGACTAGCGTAAGGTCTAGTCTACAGACTAGCGTAAGGACTAGTCTACAGACTAGCTTAAGGTCTAGTCTACAGACTAGCTTAAGGTCTAGTCTGTAGACTAGCTAGACTAGATGAAGGTCTAGTCTATAGACTAGCTTAAGCTCTAGTATATAGACTAGATGAAGGTCTAGTATATGGACTAGATTGAGGTCTAGTCTATAGACTAGATGAAGGTCTAGTCTATAGACTGGCTTAAGGTCTATTCTATAGACTAGCGTAAGGTCTAGTCTATAGACTAGCTTAAGGTCTAGTCTATAGACTAGCTTAAGGTCTAGTCTATTGACTAGCTTAAGGTCTAGTCTATTGACCAGCTTAAGGTCTAGTCTATAGACTAGCTTAAGGTCTAGTCTATAGACTAGCTTAAGGTCTAGTCTATAGACTAGCTTAAGCTCTAGTCTATAGACTAGCTTAAGGTCTAGTCTAATGACTAGCTTAAGGTCTAGTCTATAGACTAGCTTAAGGTCTAGTCTATAGACTAGCTTAAGGTCTAGTCTATAGACTAAATCTATGATTGTTTCCACTCAATTTTCTTCAAAAAGCAATAAAATCATTTCATTTAAACTATTTTTGACATTTCTATTCCAAAATGCGTGGGCCGGGCCTTGTCACATTTTGTAAATAAAACTGCATTAACATCCAAGTGATTTTGAACTTTTTATGTCGCCCACACCAGATTTACTTTATAAACAACAAAATTTATTTCAATATTTTGTATAACCAAACTTTACTGTGTATCGTAAATCGTATATAGGTCACGTGCAACAAACATACAATAAAATTTTTTAAAAAGCGAAAGTAATTTTGATCTTTTTTTACGATTATGTGGTGGTACTAGTTCCACAACATATCTATTTAAAGAACTTGTCTTGTTATTGATGTCTTTTTTACGAACTTGTTATGGGTGTGTTGTCACATACAGATGCAATTGGGTTTAAACCTGATTAGAACTGGTCTATTTATGTTTATGCCATATTGAGAATACGATTATGTTGACATTTAGAATATCTTGGGTAATATGGTTTTTATTCAATGTTTTTATAGTTTTAAGAAAAACACAGTATTGTTTGAAACATAAGCAAATTTTTCAGTTAAACTAATTAAAGTCTGCGGTGGAACCAACGGATAGCAGTTGTTGGCTGATGTTGTTTAAGTTTAAAATATAGAGTTTTAAGATTTCTTTGTTGTTGTTTTTTTTTTTTTTAAATTGGAGGTTAAATAAGAACAAAATATAAACAAATATTATTATTATTATTATTATTATTTGAAATATGTATATGTGTTTATGTTTTGGGTCTTATGTCATTTTGGTTTAACAATGAACATAAATATTAATGTATGTTTATGTATTTTTGTATAGAAAATTATGTTTCTTCAATTTTGAAAATGACATCATTATAACGCTATTCATAACATGGTATTATTTCCAACTTTTTTAAAAAAAGAACTACATGCAAATTAAACTTTAATATTCTATTAATGTGTTAAACGTTTTCAAAATACTTAACTATATATTATGAATGGTATAAAACAGAAATATTTTTAAATGATTTATTCATGTTAAATGATTTACAATACTGCGAACATAAACAGATTAATATCAGAGAAAAAAATAACGAACTTGCAATATCCTATAGTAAAAATAAGTTATCTAACAAAATTAATTATTAATAAGAAAATAAATCAGTTATAACAGCTTAATTTGATGCCATAATCTATGTTAGAAATAAAGGTCTAATTTTAGAATATTTCATCTGACAATTACTCACAAGAATCTCTAATGAACAAGAACTGGACTAGAACGGAACTAGAACTGAACTAGAACTGAACTAGAACTGAACTAGAACTGAACTAGAACTGAACTAGAACTGAACTAGAACTGAACTAGAACTGAACTAGAACTGAACTAGAACTGAACTAGAACTGAACTAGAACTCAACTAGAACTGAACTAGAACTGAACTAGAACTGAACTAGAACTGAACTAGAACTGAACTAGAACTGAACTAGAACTGAACTAGAACTGAACTAGAACTGAACTAGAACTGAACTAGAACTGAACTAGAACTGAACTAGAACTGAACTAGAACTGAACTAGAACTGAACTAGAACTGAACTAGAACTGAACTAGAACTGAACTAGAACTAGAACTAGAACTGAACTAGAACTGAACTAGAACTGAACTAGAACTGAACTAGAACTGAACTAGAACTGAACTAGAACTGAACTAGAACTGAACTAGAACTGAACTAGAACTGAACTAGAACTGAACTAGAACTGAACTAGAACTGAACTAGAACTGAACTAGAACTGAACTAGAACTGAACTAGAACTGAACTAGAACTGAACTAGAACTGAACTAGAACTGAACTAGAACTGAACTAGAACTGAACTAGAACTGAACTAGAACTGAACTAGAACTGAACTAGAACTGAACTAGAACTGAACTAGAACTGAACTAGAACTGAACTAGAACTGAACTAGAACTGAACTAGAACTGAACTAGAACTGAACTAGAACTGAACTAGAACTGAACTAGAACTGAACTAGAACTGAACTAGAACTGAACTAGAACTGAACTAGAACTAGAACTGAACTAGAACTGAACTAGAACTGAACTAGAACTGAACTAGAACTGAAGTAGAACTGAACTAGAACTGAACTAGAACTGAACTAGAACTGAAGTAGAACTGAAGTAGAACTGAACTAGAACTAGAACTGAACTAGAACTGAACTAGAACTGAACTAGAACTGAACTAGAACTGAACTAGAACTGAACTAGAACTGAACTAGAACTGAACTAGAACTGAACTAGAACTGAACTAGAACTGAACTAGAACTGAACTAGAACTGAACTAGAACTGAACTAGAACTGAACTAGAACTGAACTAGAACTGAACTAGAACTGAACTAGAACTGAACTAGAACTGAACTAGAACTGAACTAGAACTGAACTAGAACTGAACTAGAACTGAACTAGAACTGAACTAGAACTGAACTAGAACTGAACTAGAACTGAACTAGAACTGAACTAGAACTGAACTAGAACTGAACTAGAACTGAACTAGAACTGAACTAGAACTGAACTAGAACTGAACTAGAACTGAACTAGAACTGAACTAGAACTGAACTAGAACTGAACTAGAACTGAACTAGAACTGAACTAGAACTGAACTAGAACTGAACTAGAACTGAACTAGAACTGAACTAGAACTGAACTAGAAACTGAACTAGAACTGAACTAGAACTGAACTAGAACTGAACTAGAACTGAACTAGAACTGAACTAGAACTGAACTAGAACTTGAACTAGAACTGAACTAGAACTGAACTAGAACTGAACTAGAACGTGAACTAGAACTGAACTAGAACTGAACTAGAACTGAACTAGAACTGAACTAGAACTGAACTAGAACTGAACTAGAACTGAACTAGAACTGAACTAGAACTGAACTAGAACTGAACTAGAACTAGAACATAACTAGAACTGAACTAGAACTGAACTAGAACTGAACTAGAACTGAACTAGAACTGAACTAGAACTGAACTAGACTGAACTAGAACTGAACTAGAACTGAACTAGAACAAGAACTGATCTAGAACTAAACTAGAACTGACTAGAAAGACAAATTTTAATAGATTTCTATAAAAAGCACACATTTTTGAAAAATGTCATTAAAAGAAGACAAATTTTCGAAAATTTTTGTATAAAAAGACAAATTTTCTAAAAACTTCTATAGCAAAAACAAATTTTCGAAAGATTTCTGTAAAAAAGAAACATTTTCGATAGATTTCCTAAAAAATGAATTTTCCATAAAATTTTATATAACATTCATAATTTTATTTGTGTTTTAATGAAGTCGCAGACCTTCAAAGACTTTAAAAGATAGAGAAACACATGCCAAAATTATACAGTTAAGTTCATCTCTCAAATAATATAAACAATTTAGAAGTGTAGGGTATAACAAGTAATTTATTACAGTAACTAAGAGATTCAAAAAATAAAAAGAAAAAAAAAAAACAAAAAATCTTATTCACACTTTAAAATGTAAACAAAAGGGGGGTGACTGACTGAATGCCTGACTAAATTACATACATATATGTATTGTTTTTTATATAAAATTTTCTGACTATATTTGGTACCAAACCATGTCAAGGTCGTTTAGTTTTTTTTTTTCTATAAATTGTACTTAAATTGTTTAATCAATTAAATAACTAAATTTGTACATTTACAATATAAACTTTTGTTATTGTTTATTGTTACAAAACTATAGCAAAAGAATAAAAAATAAAGATCAAATTAATTATATAGTGAGTTTTTTTTCTAATTTATTATTTAAACAATTGCTGAGCATCGTTATCACATAATTGATAATGACTTTGAACAAAAAATTTAAATAAACAAAGTATAAAGTTAAGTAATGTTTTATTATGCCGTAATACAATTAATTGTGTATGAAATTTTGCGAAATCTGTTTAAAATTTTATTAAAAAAATAAAAGTTCTGGAACTGGAAAAAACTATTTTGAAAAAAAAAAAAAAAAAAAAATTATAAAACACAAATTTTCAAAAATTTTTCCAAAATTTACTACTGAACTTTTTTTATTCAAAATTTTTTGAAAATTGTTCAATAAATTTCGAAAATATTCTATAAAATTAAAATGTTTGGATTTCTTTTATAGAAAGAGATTTATTTACGAGGTGGTACTGATTTCTTTGCTCTTATAGTTTGACTCTTCCTTGTAGTCTATGGTTGTTGTTGTTGTAACAGGTTGACTGTAACTGGATGTTCTTCCCTGGGGAAAAAACTTCTGGTTGCTGAGTTTACAATCTTTGGCCGATTGAGAATCGGGTCGTTCCGGAGCGGAGATCCAATTGTGTGGGAACAGTAGTCTATGGTGGCTAATGATGCTGTGGGCACCATCATTAGTATTTCGGTATAATTGTCGGGGATAGTAGTAACAGCCTTTACAATTCCCTTAAACTGAACTAGAACTGAACTAGAGCTGAACTAGAATTAAACTAGAACTGTGCCCCGTTTCTGTAATTCTCGCATCGAGAAAATCTGTCGAAAAACTCATGATCATCTTGTGTAAAACAGGGTGAATACAAGAAATTTAAAAATTTCTTATTAAATTTTAATGAGTAGAGTTTAAAAATAATCTGAGTCACACTGTTAAAAACTGGAAGACTATTATATTTTAAGCTTTTTCTCGATTCGAGAAAATTACAGAAACGAGGTACTGAACTAGAACTGAACTAGAACTGAACTAGAACTGAACTAGAACTGAACTAGAACTGAACTAGAACTGAACTAGAACTGAACTAGAACTGAACTAGACTGAACTAGAACTGAACTAGAACTGAACTAGAACTGAACTAGAACTGAACTAGAACTGAACTAGAACTGAACTAGAACTGAACTAGAACTGAAACTAGAACTGAACTAGAACTGAACTAGAACTGAACTAGAACTGAACTAGAACTGAACTAGAACTG
This sequence comes from Lucilia sericata, assembly GCF_015586225.1. Lineage (NCBI taxonomy): Eukaryota > Metazoa > Arthropoda > Insecta > Diptera > Calliphoridae > Lucilia > Lucilia sericata. Next base: position 94,324 of record NW_023994182.1, on the reverse strand, counting down.
AACTGAACTAGAACTGAACTACAACTGAACTAGAACTGAACTAGAACTGAACTAGAACTAGAATTGAACTAGAACTGAACGAAATGAACTAGAACTGAACTAGAACTGAACTAGAACTGAACTAGAACTGAACTAGAACTGAACTAGAACTGAACTGAACTAGAACTGAACTAGAACTGAACTAGAACTGAACTAGAACTGAACTAGAACTGAACTAGAACTGAACTAGAACTGAACTAGAACTGAACTAGAACTGAACTAGAACTGAACTAGAACTGAACTAGAACTGAACTAGAACTGAACTAGAACTGAACTAGAACTGAACTAGAACTGAACTAGAACTGAACTAGAACTGAACTAGAACTGAACTAGAACTGAACTAGAACTGAACTAGAACTGAACTAGAACTGAACTAGAACTGAACTAGAACTGAACTAGAACTGAACTAGAACTGAACTAGAACTGAACTAGAACTGAACTAGAACTGAACTAGAACTGAACTAGAACTGAACTAGAACTGAACTAGAACTGAACTAGAACTGAACTAGAACTGAACTAGAACTGAACTAGAACTGAACTAGAACTGAACTAGAACTGAACTAGAACTGAACTAGAACTGAACTAGAACTGAACTAGAACTGAACTAGAACTGAACTAGAACTAGAACTGAACTAGAACTGAACTAGAACTGAACTAGAACTGAACTAGAACTGAACTAGAACTAGAACTGAACTAGAACTGAACTAGAACTGAACTAGAACTGAACTGAAACAGAAAATGTTCCTCTAAATTTGTATATTTTATTTATTTATTATTTATTTATCCATTTCTTTTTTTTACTTAGCAATTATTTGTTGTAAATGTAAAATGACATCATCTTCACAGATCAAGTATTATAATGATTATTACATACTAATTGCTTTGTCTGTGGGATTTCATTGAACAATAAAGAGTTCAGCATTTAGTATATTACTAGTGTATTCAATTGAATTAAGCAGAATATAACGAATATTTTAATTTACTTTCTCTCCCTTGGAATTAATAAATAAATTATTATAATATTGTCAAACATTAGCATCAAGTAGAGAGAGATTGGTAGTAGAAATTATATTTGTAATATCTATGTATATTATCGTCCCAAATTCTCAAAAAATTAATAGAAAGAAATAACAGTTTATTCTTCATTCATAGTTAATTTCTTGTAGAAAATAAAACCATTTTTTACCATTTATTTAAAATTCTGCATTGAAACAAAAAATACATTTAAAATATTTCGTTTTAATTACTTAATATTCCTTTGTTGATTTGTCTGATAATTTTATTTCCATATAGTATAGTTAATCTACTTTCTTTGTAAGCCTTTTGTTGTGATTTGTTGTTGTTGTTGTATTTGCATTTAAAGAAAATATATATTGTACTCTTGGTGATAAGATAAGAAACAAATATTCCTCCATATGACAAGAAACTCGCTTAAAAACTTTTAATAATCGTATAAGTACACACATGTTGTTTGTTTATATACAAATAAATATCTATTTTTAAAATTTGTATTATTTAACACACTCTTATAACTCTCTATTTTTCCACTTACTCTCTTTTTAGCTTAATAACTCACCAAAAAGAAGAGAAATTGTTTTGTTGTGATTAAAACTAAAAAAACGCGGGTTTAGCTAAAGCATTTAAACAACCTTACGACCAGTCTTTATAACAACTTGAAAAACATGGGTCAATTGGTTGTTAAATTGGCGCAGCCGGTAAATAATGTTGCCCATATATTGGGTGGTCGCCGCAAACGTAAGCGTAGTATAGATTCTTGCCATTCAAACAGTGAACAGAGCAACAATGAAACCCGGTCACCTAAAAAGTAAGTAGAGTTTTTCATTTTAATGAAATGTTTTTCAATTGATTTGCTTTTCCTTTTGTTTTTAGAAAAAAACTCTTAACTACCACTCAATACATCTATCAGGCCCTGTTTAAAGAACAGAAAAATTCCGATATTGCCATTATGGCTATGGGCAAAGTATGGAATCTGCACAAAGTCTATTTATCACAAAGTCCTTATTTTTATAGTATGTTTAATGGTTCGTGGAAGGAGTCATGTCAAGATTTTGTTCATATTAAAATTTTGGACGAAAGGATTACTTTGGAAGGTGAGTAAAAATTGTGTTTGTTATAAGGAAGAAAAATTCCTAAAAAAACAAAATGTTTCTTTTAAAAACTAGAACTAGAACTGAACTAGAACTGAATTAGAACTGAACTAGAACTGAACTATAACTGAACTATAACTGAACTAGAACTGAACTAGAACTGAACTAGAACTGAACTAGAACTGAACTAGAACTGAACTAGAACTGAACTAGAACTGAACTAGAACTGAACTAGAACTGAACTAGAACTGAACTAGAACTGAACTAGAACTGAACTAGAACTGAACTAGAACTGAACTAGAACTGAACTAGAACTGAACTAGAACTGAACTAGAACTGAACTAGAACTGAACTAAAACTGAACTAGAACTGAACTAGAACTGAACTAGAACTGAACTAGAACTGAACTAGAACTGAACTGGAACTGAACTAGAACTGAACTAGAACTGAACTAGAACTGACTAGAACTGAACTAGAACTGAACTAGAACTGAACTAGAACTGAACTAGAACTGAACTAGAACTGAACTAGAACTGAACTAGAAATGATGTAGAACTGAACTAGAACTGAACTAGAACTGAACTAGAACTGAACTAGAACTGAACTAGAACTGAACTAGAACTGAACTAGAACTGAACTAGAACTGAACTAGAACTGAACTAGAACTGAACTAGAACTGAACTAGAACTGAACTAGAATTGAACTAGAACTGAACTAGAACTGAACTAGAACTGAACTAGAACTGAACTAGAACTGAACTAGAACTGAACTAGAACTGAACTAGAACTGAACTAGAACTGAACTAGAACTGAACTAGAACTAACTAGAACTGAACTAGAACTGAACTAGAACTGAACTAGAACTGAACTAGAACTGAACTAGAACTGAACTAGAACTGAACTAGAACTGAACTAGAACTGAACTAGAACTGAACTAGAACTGAACTAGAACTGAACTAGAACTGAACTAGAACTGAACTTGAACTGAACTTGAACTGAACAAGAACTGAACTAGAACTGAACTAGAACTGAACTAGAACTGAACTAGAACTGAACTAGAACTGAACTAGAACTGAACTAGAACTGAACTAGAACTGAACTAGAACTGAACTAGAACTGAACTAGAACTGAACTAGAACTGAACTAGAACTGAACTAGAACTGAACTAGAACTGAACTAGAACTGAACTAGAACTGAACTAGAACTGAACTAGAACTGAACTAGAACTGAACTAGAACTGAACTAGAACTGAACTAGAACTGAACTAGAACTGAACTAGAACTGAACTAGAACTGAACTAGAACTGAACTAGAACTGAACTAGAACTGAACGTGAACTGAACTAGAACTGAACTAGAACTGAACTAGAACTGAACTAGAACTGAACTAGAACTGAACTAGAACTGAACTAGAACTGAAGTAGAACTGAACTAGAACTGAACTAGAACTGAACTAGAACTGAACTAGAACTGAACTAGAACTGAACTAGAACTGAACTACAACTGAACTAGAACTGAACTAGAACTGAACTAGAACTGAATCAGAACTGAATCAGAACTGAACTAGAACTGAACTAGTACTGTACTTTAAAAAATGTTACTAATTTTTAACCATTTTTAAAAGTTAAAAAATAATTTATATTTTATTCCTTCCAATTTCTCTCCCAGCTTTGGATGCCGTCTTCGGATCCATGTATTCCGATGAAATCGAAATCGATCCAAAGGGTGTTATATCCGTACTAGCCACTGCAACTTTATTCCATTTAGATGGCATTATCGATAAGTGTGCTGAGGTAATGATTGAAACCATAAACGCTGAAACTGCTATAAATTACTATGAAGCTGCCTGTCAATATGGCTGTCAAAATGTTAAGAAATCCACATTTGCCTGGTTGGAAACCAACCTCTTATGCATTTATACAAAATATCCAAATTTGTTAAGACAAATTAGTATAGAACTAATGACTGCTCTAATAACTAGTCCGGATCTTTATGTGATGCAAACAGAATTCTCACTATATACACTATTACGCACATGGATTTATTTGCGTTTAAATCCAAATTATGATCCCGAAAATCCCCAACATCAACAGGAGTTACAATTGCAATATCAACAACAGCAGCAACAAATAGAAGCTAATAACGCAACATTAGCTTTATCCTCTACCGCTGCATCATCATCCTCATCATCTTCAAACTCTAATACTCCAGCAGAGAGTAATACACCCTCTACTGCTACAGATATTATACAGCAATATTTTACTAATCGCCGCGAGAAACGTTCATTTCTATCAACGCCCGAGGGGCAGCAATATTTGAAACCTTTTCTGGCTTTACGCACACAATACTTAACCAATCATCATATGGATTTGAAAATTGTACTTAATGACAATATTATACCCAAAGAATGGCTGCATCATCATGTTCTAAGTCATTGGAATTCCATACTTAAAGTGGATCATTTGCCAGAAGAGGGGTGAGTATTTAGCAAGAGTTTTTTTGTTTTTGCAACAAGTTTAAAAACATCATCAAATTTGTTTCATGATTCATGAAACTTTATTTAAAGTAGAAGAGTTAATTCAATGACAACCAAAGATATAAGATCTTTAATTTGAAGTACAATTAATTGATGTACAATTTTCTTTATTTAGAATTTACTGATTTGATTTTATTTACAGCATTTTAGTTGTAGCCAAGTTGTGTTCTAATTTTTATTTTAATGTTTTGTTAATTGAATTTCTCTTTTTTATGTTTTGTAGAATTTATTAATAAATCTTTATTATTTTATTTGTTTATTAAATTGTTTTTAGTTGTTATTATTTCTTAGGATATTTTACATGATTATACAAGAGTGAGTGAGAACTGTTAAATCTTAAAGATAAATAATTCAAAATGCGAAACTTAATTTCCAAACATATTCGCCTTTTCATCTAGAATAGAATCTTGTAATTTCTGTTTGCGGTATGAAACCACTTTCAGATTTTAAAGCGGAAATGAATTGTGTAATTATTGTGGTTTCTTAGGTTAGGTTAAGATAGAGAGATATTAAATAAAAAGAAAGAAGATAATGAGAGAGGTTTGGAACAAGACAGAGGTCCAAAGGACTCGGCCTAGTTTTCTGAGTTCACGAAATAGTAGAAATATGAGTGTAGATCGGAATTATCACTATATCGAAAAACCAGATTATTGTCCTAATAAAACTTGACAGGAGAGCAGATTTACTTAAATGCAACAAACTATACGGTTTGTACTCAATAGGGAAACACATAATAGAGAGTCTAATAGCGAATACTTACTAAAAACTCTCCCCAGTAGCGTATGATGGCGTCTGTTTTTCCCTATGGGGCCGCTGCCAGCTTTTGGGTCTGTCGAGTGATTTTCCCTCTCATAATCGAGAGAGTAACTCGATAGCACAGGTTCGTTATTATTGACCTCTTCGACTTAGGTATTTTTCATACCCACTAACGTTTGTTTGCCACATATTGGGCGGCTAGGTATTCTGCTCTTAACCCCATTGTTGAGGCCAAAGGTGGCAATAAGTCAAAATCCCCGAAAATAATGACTGCTGGAAATATACGGTCGGGTGTCAAATCATTTCCTAAGACTATTCCGCGTCGGTGTTTTCAGATCCAAACTAATCTGCGCTAGTGTCTAGTGACCAAGAGATGCTAGCGGGAAGGATTCGGGAAATCCAAGAAAGCACCCCCTATGAAAGGCTGCCGAAACATATTGTTTCGGAACTCCATCCAAAAGACCGATTTTTTCAAAACTTGCCCATAGTATCTTAAACACTTCGCATTCCATTTAACTATTCCTGGATTGGCTGATAGTGTGACGAAATCTATATATGGTTTGGTTTTACACAACAGTCTCTTCTAATTTGGTATTGTATATAATCCTGTCTTGCAATTTCATACGCTATCTCTTTGCCCTGTACATTGCAGTGTCACGGAATCTATCAGAGATCATTCTAGTGTTTTTTTCCACTATACCTAATTAGGGATACGTTCAAAGGTCATGCAAGTTCGTCCGGCACCTACTTGCAATGTACACTAAGGTACAGGAGAGTGTCATAAGTTCACTGAGAGCTTTTCTACATTCTACGAGGAAGACAAGAATGGCATATCAATGACCTGAGTGCAGCCTAAAAGTTCTGCTTTAAAGACACTGCGATCGTCTAAGAAGCAGTTTGAAGCAGTCTTTTTATATCCATGTTAACATTATAAACAACGGCAGCCGCACCAGTGCTCAATTTGCATCCACCTATAAATTCTGCATACCTTCCACAAACAGTTTATCGGACCCAATCCAATCTTCTTTATGTTACTTCTAAGTCAAAAGTCGTAATCAGTTGAAGTCTCATAGAGTCTTAGTATGGCATTGGCTGACACACTTGCTATATACGGCTCAATAGGGGACATATGGTACACCTCTTATAGCACTTATGATGACAGGAGTGTCTTACCTTTGAGCTTTAATGAGTAGCAATAACAGGGAATGGAAAATATTCATCTAATTATGGTTTAACATTGTTTTCGACCTCGTGGAGTCTTATCACGAATAGAACGTTTACTAGTGATGTACAATTTTTCGCAAGTGAATCCGTAATGTTATTAGAAGGTATCTATTGATATCCGACAACTTTCATCAAAAAGCGAAATTCGATCCAAGATAAAAAAGTCTATTTATCTTTTGTATAAAGTTTAGAAATGTTAAAATTAATTTTTAGTTGCTACAGGACCCTGTAGGGGAATGAATGAGATTTGTGTAACATTTGTTCGTCAATTTTTTTACGTTTTTCTTAATATTTACATGATTGTATATCTTTTCAGACCCCAAAATCTCGAAGCCGATGTTTTCTATGAAAATTGTATGCGCTGTGGTCGTATACTCTTGGAGCCGGGCTATCAGAAGTGGCGTTGGACTGGTTTTAATTTTGGTTTAGATCTTATACTAATAGCCGATTCTAGAGTACTTAGTATACGAAGACATCATCGTAATGAACACGAACGTTTGTTGAGTTTACAAACAAAGAGACAGTTTATGATAAGGTAATGAAATTCACAATTGGAAATAAAACTAAAGCATACTTTTAGGCTGAAATAAAATGTTTAATTAAGATAAAATTTTTTAATCAATTTACTTACAATTTTTGAAGAAATTTTCTAACAAATATAAACCATTTTACTTGTTATCTTGCAGAGCTTCCGTTACCTCTATCAACTCTCAAAGGCAACCGACATTTACTCAAAAATCTGATATAACCTCCTTGTGTTTGGAGAAAAATGAAGAAGTTACTTTAATGGTTATGGATGCCAAATTAGTGCATCCTTTATTGATCTCTGTAAATATATTGGTGGTACCACCAACACCCCAGACTTTTAAGCAAAACTTAATATGTGATGAATTTGCCAATGCCTCAGTGCCTATATCGGAAATTGGTGCAAATTGTGAACGTGCCACAACGCCCACCAACGTCAACGATGAGTCGGCTGTTTGTGTTGTGCCACCTTCGCCTCCAAATGCTTTACTAATGCCACCTCAAGCTACACACCGTTCATCCTCAACAACTTCAACAGTATCTAGCACTTCGTCTACGGCTTCGTTTTCCTCTTCTTCTTCAGCAGACTTTTTGTAGAGTTTGTAAATTTCCGAGAGGAGACTTAAATTAAATAATGGTGCTGTGTGATAATAAAACCGCCATAAGTGTTTAAATGCACTCTCGTTATTTTATTGTGAAAAAAAAACAAAAGAAAATATTTGGGGGATTGATTCCAAATTTGTTATTTATTTTTTCATAATTTTTTTTAAATATTTCTACTTTTACTTTTGTAAATATTAGTCTTACAATTTGTTATACTTAATTACTGCAAATTTGTTTTTGCTTTCGTTTTTTTTCCTAAACGCCTTTTTTACACAATTAAATGGTGTGTAAAAATGGTATTGCTATTATGGAAATCTTTTCGTTTCTATATTTGCAAATGAAGTTTAAACAAATTAAATGTAAATTTAGTTATTAAGTTTTTTGTATTTTTTATATTCTTATATATAAAACGTTGTTCTATTCCAAACTAAATAATGAAATTTATAATATATTTTTTTTTGTAAAAAAGAACTAACACTTACAATCTTGGAAATACGTAGTATATATCTTCTAACATATATTTTACTGAATTGATATCTGTGAAATTTTCGAATAAAATTAATTTGTTATTTTCTAACAAATATCTTTTTAAAATTAAAGAAAATAGAAGTTGTTTTATTAATTTAAAAATATTACAATAACAAACTAAAATTTCAATATCCTATACGGTGCCAAATCACAATAAATATTTCAAGACCACAGTTACGGAAGAGAATTGTATTTGTTATTGGCCTTTTGCTTTTGAGCTTAATGCCAAAAGATTCTCTGAAAAGACTTCTGCAGTTGACGTCGAGACGTAAAGAAAGAGAAGAATGTCGCCATATTTCTGTGTCAATTCACGGCCTTATAGTATTACAGGTTTACCACGTTAGAGAGACATTTCTGCACGACTTATTTAACCGACTAACTATAGACTAGACGATAGACTAGACTATTGACTAGACTATAGACTGGATTATAGACTAGACTAAAGACTAGACTATATACTATACTATAAACCAAACTAAAAGCTAGACTATAGACCAAACTATATACTGGAGTAGACCATAGACTGGACTATAGACTATACTATAAACCAAACTATAAGCTAGACTGTAGACCAAACTATATACTAGACTGTAGACTAAACTATAGACTAGACTTTAGACTAGACTATAGACTGGACTATTGACTACACTAGGCATATAGACTAGACTACAGACTAGACTATAGACTATACTATAGACTAGACTCTAGATCAGACTATAGACTAGACTATAGACTAGACTATAGATTAGACTATTGACTAGACTATAGACTAGACTATAGACTAGACTATAGACTAGACTATAGACTAGACTATAGAATAGACTATAGACTAGACTATAGACTTGACTATAGACTAGACTATAGAATAGACTATAGAATAGACTATAGAATAGACTATAGAATATACTATAGAATAGACTATAGACTAGACTTTAGAATAAACTATAGACTAGACTTTAGAATAGACTATAGACTAGACTATAGACTAGACTATAGACTAGACTATAGACTAGACTATAGACTAGACTATAGACTAGACTATAGACTAGACTATAGACTAGACTATAGACTAGACTATAGAATAGACTATAGAATAGACTATAGACTAGACTATAGACTAGACTATGGAATAGACTATAGACTAGACTATAGAATAGACTATAGACTAGACTATAGACTAGACTATAGACTAGACTTTAGACTAGACTATGACTAAACTATAGACTAGACTATAGACTAGACTATAGACTAGACTATAGACTAGTCTACTATAAACAAGACTAGAAACTAGGATAGAAAATAAACTATAGACTAAACTAGATTATAGACTAGACTATAGACTAAACTATAAACTAGACTCGATTATATACTAGTCTATAGACAAGACTATGGAGTAGACTATGGACTAGACTGTAGACTAGATTATTGACTGGACTATAGAATAGACCATAGACTAGACTATAGACTAGACTGTAGACTAGACTATAGACTAGACTATAGACTAGACTATGGACTAGACTATGGACTATACTATAGACTAGACTATAAACCAAAATATAACTTAGACTATAGAATAGATCATAGATTCGATTCTTGACTAAACTATAGAAATTACTATAGACTAGACTAAAGTCTAGACTATAGACTAGACTATAGATTAGACTATATACTAGGCTATAGATTAGACTATAGAATATAATATAGACTTGTCTATAGACTAGACTATACAAAACTATATACTAATTTAGTATTATATATATATAGTTTAGTATTACTAAACTATAGACTAGACTATAGACTAGACCATAGACTAGACTAAAGACTAGACTATAGAATAGACTATAGACTAGGCTATAGACTAGACTATAGAATAGACTATAGACTAGGCTATAGACTAGACTATAGACTAGACTATAGACTAGACTATAGACTATACTATAGACTAGACTATAGACTAGACTATAGACTAGATTATAGACTAGACTATAGACTAGACTATAGACTAGACTATAGACTAGACTATAGACTAGACTATAGACTAGACTATAGACTAGACTATAGACTAGACTTTATACTAGACTATAGACTAAACTACAGACTAAACTATAAACTAGACTAGAAACTAGGATAGAAAATAAACTATAGACTAAACTAGATTATAGACTAGACTATATACTAAACTATAAACTAGACTCGATTATATACTAGTCTATAGACTAGACTATGGACTAGACTATAGACTATACTATAGACTGGACTATAGACTAGATTATAGACTGGACTATAGAATAGACTATAGACTAGACTGTAGACTAGACTATAGAATAGACTATATACTGTAGACTAGACTATAGACTAGACTACTGACTAGACTTTAGACTAGACTATAGACTAGACTTTAGACTAGACTATAGACTAGACTATAGACTAAACTATAGACTAGACTATAGACTAGACTATGGACTAGATTATAGACTAGACTATAGACTAGACTATGGACTATACTCTAGACTAGACTATAAACCAAAATATAACTTAGACTATAGAATAGATCATAGATTCGATTCTTGACTAAACTATAGGCATTACTATAGACTTGACCTTACGTTTAACAAAATGTTTAATTTCTTCTTTTGCAAATGAAACCAGGTTTTCTTTTGGTTTTTGAGGGTTGTTTTTTATTAAATAAATTACCAAAAACAGTTTAAGTTTTTAAATAAACAAGAAACCAAAAAAAAAACATTTAAAATAAATAGTAGTTAAAAAACACCTTAATACCTTTTGTTTAAATACAATTAAAAGGACAAAAAATGTGTATAAAAACATAAAACAACAATTAACATTAAATTTATAAAAAAATAGTACATAGAAAAATATCTAAATACATATTTGCGCCTTAAAATAGAAAATAAACAAGAAGAAAACAACGAAAAAAGTGGAAAAAAGTTACAATATCTTTATAGTATATTTAATATAATAGAAAAATTAAATAACAATTTGATTGTTATTTTCAAAAAGGGGGATAAGTTAAGTTTTAGTAACAAGCCAATTTTCATATAATAACTACATATTTAAAATAAATTCATAATTTAATAATAAAATAATTCTGGGAAGTTGGTTTCATAAATGGGTTTTTCGTTATTGGTTGAAGTATTTTGGGTAGTTTTGTTATCGATGGCTAATGAATTGAATAGATCGTTTAAGCGATTCTGTATGACATCGTGCTAAAAGAAAGAACAATTTTAATCAAATTGCTTTTGAAACAGATTAAAAATTTAAGAATTGTACCTTGGGTTCAGTGCGTTTCATAAGATCTTCAAAATCGCTTTCACGGAAAGTGCGCACAATTTGCATTTGTTTTTCCTGCTGCTCACGTTTAACCGATTCCGAGGGTTCAGCCAAATAACGTTTCATAGCATCAACGGTATATTCAGGAGCCAAAGTTTTCTGCACAAAAAAATCAAAATAAGTTATTTTACAGGTCTTAACATCCCAACTGCAAAACTCTTACCTTCGATACTCCTGGTGAACTACTAATACTGTCGGCATCTGCATTATAGGCTGTCAAATCGGCTGAACTATTTCTTTGTGTCATATTACTACTAACTGTCTCAACCCAAGAGTGTCTGTGGCCCGGATTATCCGATTGATTGAGAGCATATGGTAGTCCAGTTTGTAAACGATTGAAATCCATACCAGCATTTTGTAAACACTCCGCCAATGCCATTTTATCAATGGCCAATTGTGGTACATTCAAATTATATTTACTGCTCGATTTCTTGGGTTCTAATAGCGGTGGTAAGAAGTATGGTGCATCATGTTTACGATCTTCTATGATTTTCTGTGCATATTCGAGTAGATTATTGATGCCGGTAACGCGAGCTGTTAGCGTTAGTAGAGCAATGGAAATGGAGTATAGTGAACACTTGTGTATGTCACTCAAATTTTCGGTGGTTACAGCAACTTGTTGTATACTGGAAGGAAAGAAAGAGGGAGAGAAACATGTAGTTTTGGATTAGTATTTGAAATTATTGAATATTTAGTCAGAACGGGAAACTGTCAGATAAAAATGTTTTGGAACTGATGGCATCACTATTTTAAACGTGGATATAATGTATCCATGTCGGAAGATGAGGAAGAAGAGCTATATTTGACCACTTCTTACGTCACTGTCTCGTATTAGAAGATATTCGCTGTTAAATCTTGAGGCAACAATTAACAACTAACTAACTAACTAACTAACTAACTAACTAACTAACTAACTAACTACTAACTAACTACTAACTAACTAACTAACTAACTAACTAACTAACTAACTAACTAACTAACTAACTAACTAACTAACTAACTAACTAACTAACTAACTAACTAACTAACTAACTAACTAACTAACTAACTAACTACTAACTAACTAACTAACTAACTAACTAACTAACTAACTAACTAACTAACTAACTAACTAACTAACTAACTAACTAACTAACTAACTAACTAACTAACTAACTAACTAACTAACTACTAACTAACTAACTAACTAACTAACTAACTAACTAACTAACTAACTAACTAACTAACTAACTAACTAACTAACTAACTAACTAACTAACTAACTAACTAACTAACTAACTAACTAACTAACTAACTAACTAACTAACTAACTAACTACTAACTAACTAACTAACTAACTAACTAACTAACTAACTAACTAACTAACTAACTAACTAACTAACTAACTAACTAACTAACTAACTAACTAACTAACTAACTAACTAACTAACTAACTAACTACTAACTAACTAACTAACTAACTAACTAACTAACTAACTAACTAACTAACTAACTAACTAACTAACTAACTAACTACTAACTAACTAACTAACTAACTAACTAACTAACTAACTAACTAACTAACTAACTAACTAACTAACTAACTAACTAACTAACTACTACTAACTAACTACTAACTAACTAACTAACTAACTAACTAACTAACTAACTAACTAACTAACTAACTAACTACTTGGGGACGGCACGGTCTATGCGGGACCAGTAGATGTTAAGCCTGTTGCTCCATCTCGATCTCAATTGTGCCAGAGCAACTCTTGTTTTCCGCGGCAATACTCTGTGGGCGACCTCTATGAATGTCGTTCAAAGCTGCTGTATAAGACTGTGTGACATCCCAGGAGGAACTGTTAAGTCAGCATGACATTATGTTCCTTAACTGGGAGGACCTTCGTTTCCTCGTATAGGTGGTGCTCCGAGGTAATTTGCATGCAGCCCCTTACAGTCCGTAGGGAAGTATTTTTGGAAGCTTTGAATATTTCTCCACTAGGTATCACTCAACGAAGGAGACCACACTGGAGCAGCATAATTGACCACTGACCGGCCAATTGTTTTATAGGTAGCCAACAAGTTTTCTTTCTCCATTCCCCAAGTGCTGCCGGATAGCGCTTTGAGGACCTTGTTTCTACTTCGCAAGCTGTGCGTAATTGCAGTGGCATGAGCTGAGAGGTAAACAGGCAGTCAAAGGTAACCCACAAAATCTTTGGGTGGTTCACAGTTGGCATTTGGATTCCATCGACTACGACGTCTAAATTCATGTTTACAACAACAACTTATTCCTGGTTCTTCTAAACCGCTGTTCAGCCTATCTTTAACAACTCATCAAGTATCTCAGTATTTTCACAAATTTAAACCCTAACAACCCATGGTTAAGACCGTCTGAGGCAGCACAAGTCGACCACTAAGAAAATTTTAATATATTTTCACGCAAGAGCTTCCAAAAATGGCGAAGTTGTTACAACAATGCAACAATGTTTATGTTCAAAATATTATAAAGGGCTTGTCATCTCGTTTCCTGTTCGTTTCCTATAACAACGTGATGGTCGGAGAATAAGAGAAGCTAAATCCGAACCTCAGTGAACGGTAAGTCGGTTGGTTATCGTGGAAGTTTACTACGCGCGCACAATCAAGTACTGTCGAAGGGACTTCGGTTTGAGTTGGGTGATAAATACACTATTTGTATGATGCTATGATGGTTTATAGAAGGATAGGGGTTAAATTTAAGTGTAATGTACACAGAACACGATCCGAAGGGGGAAGGTCTAAATTCAAGACTTTGAACACAATTAGTTATGTTATGTCGTCATTATACAGATAAGGAGATAAGCTGGATCAAAGCCTAATAAGGCAAGAACTCGATTAGAAAAAGCTGGAATTGTTCGTCAACGAAAGTTTACAAACGATTTGATATTCAGGTCTATAATGTCAAATAAAATAAACATCTATAATGGGTCTCCAAAAAACTTACCCCAAAATGAATAACAAAAACTCTTGCACCGTTTCACCACACGCCATTTCGACAATAAGTAAAGCTGCCGTATTATAACTAGACGATAACGAATCCACTTTATCCGACAAAGCCATGCTGTCGATTAAGGCCTGCATAATATTAGCACCATATTTATGAGTAAAAATAATATCCGAACGTGAGGGAGGCTCCTGTGACAGGGCAGCATAAGGTTTAATGCTAGCCACACTTAATACTTTTTCATTTTGATGACGATCCAAAAGAGCCTGGAATATTTGCATAACAATAATGCGGGTGGGATCATGAGGATTGCGAGCCATTTTCAGTAAAGGTTGTAGAAAACTGGCAGGGAAGGCTTTTTCAAAGGAAACCGTGCTATATTGAGTACCAACTTTAAGTAGAGATTTCAACAAAATATTCTGTAACATTTGATCGCCTTTGCTTTTCTTGGAAAGATCCGGCACGGTATTCATAATAAAAAGCATAATTTCAATTTTCTGATAATCCGGATGATGATTAGCAAATTCACCCAAAGCATTGATAAGAGCCTCTTGATACTGCGATTCTTCCGGGGTAATTTCAGAGGTATTGCTGACACTGGTGCGAAGATGAGTAAGTAAATTATTGATAATATCAAGGGCGGAGGGACCAACACTTTCACCAGCAGCAATGGCTATAATCTTAGAGAGTACCACCGCCAAAGAAGTGCGAGTTTTAGGAGAAGATTTGAAATTATTATCTAAATGTTGCATGAGAGTTTCGACCACAGTATAAGAATACTGAGGCTGTATAGAAATCATAACTATACGGAAAGTATGTATGGCAAAGGTATTGGGCACCCATAGTTCATGACGATCCAAGTGTCTGAAAAGATAAAAACGAAAAAGTGGAAGATTAGAAGAAGGATTTTGGTGGAAAATTTAAAGTTAACACTTACGTTAATAGGGGTTTCAAAACACTTCTTATGTGACCAAAAGAAGCACGACCCACCAGCTCACGTAGAACTTCTTCAGCCAAAACAGGTGGAGTTACTGTGGTGGCATCTTCCACAGGTGTTAAATCGCCCGACTACAGAGTAAGTTAAGGATATGTTAGTTTTAAAGTGAACTCTTTGGGAAAATTAACAATTTTTTTGAAACACCAATTAGTTCTTTATAAATTTATCAATTGTATTTTAACTTTTTGTAAACTAATTAAACTAAATAAGGTAAATGCACCTAATGTCGGCATCACCCAGTAGTCGGCATCTTTTCAATAACAATGTAAATAAATAAGAAAAGCTGTACAAATTTATTAAGGTTTGATCTATATTTCATAGAAAATATAGTCTTTTTGCTTTATAAAATGAGTAAATTTAAGTAGGATTACTAATTTCCTCTATATTTGACGTTATTTAGTGACAGCTTTGCAGCATTTGTAGTACTGTCAGTTTTCTTAAAAAAAATTTAGTTTTAGTGCCACCTTAAACAAGTGAATATTTATATGAAATTAAATGATTTATTTGACAAAAATTGATTTAAATGAAAGAAAACAGTTGAAATATTCAATTTAAAGTGAAAAAGTTAGTTAAAAATATATTTTTTTGTAATTTTAATCGCTGCCGCCATTAGGAACACAATTTTTTATGAATTCTTATTGTCGGCATAGGGGTGCCGACTACTGGGTATTAAGTTCGATCATACGTATTCTATAGTCGGCACTCTAAAATTTATTATTTCTCTATAGAAAAATTGGGTATATTACTATGAAAAATTTCTATATAACAATTTTCTCTTCAAAAATTATACGTATAACAGTTATTTTTGTAAAAAAATTTATGTATAACTCTTTTCTCTATAAAAATTTATGTATATTACTCTATAGAAAATTGATTGTACAACATTTGTTTCTATAGAGAATTATGTGTATACAATTTTTTTTCTATAGAAAATTTTATGTATAACAATCTTTGATACAAAAAATTATGTGTATATCAGTTTTCTCTATGAAAAATTGTGTGTATACCCTTTTTTTCTATAGAAAATTACTTTTATAATAGCTTTTTCTACAGAAGATTACAATTTTCTACTACAGAATATAATTTTCTATACAAAAAATATGTGTATAATAGTTTTTTCTATTAAACATTTTGCATATTGAAATTTTTTCTAACAAAAATTGCTTCTTAACTGTTTTTTTTACAAAAAAAATTATGAGTATAACATTTTTTTTCTATAGAAAATTCCTAGTATGACAATTTTTCTATAGAAAAGTGTTCTTATTATAATATCCTCTACGAAACTTATGTTTAATTTTTTTCCTATAGGAAATTGCATATTTTTATAAAAGATTTTCTTTAAAAAACAGTACATATAACACTTTTCCCTATAAAAAATTACTTTTTTCTCTAACAAAAAATATAATATTGTATAGAAAATGTATAACTCTTTTTCTATAGAAAAAATTGTTATTATGTATACTTATTACAATTATAATTATGTTTGTAACATATTTTTCTACAGAAAAAAAACGATATTATTACAGTTATTTCTATAGAAAAAATTTAATTAAATATTTTCTTTGGAAAATTGTGTATATATCACTTTTTTCTATAAATAAATATGCTTTTTTCAAACAAAAAATCTACTGCCGACTATAGGGACACTTTTTGTCGAACTTAGGAACACTGGTGCCGACTATTGGAAAATGTGGAGTTTTTAACAAAATTTACAAATTACTAAAAACTAGTTATTTGTTTTTCAAAAAAGTTAAATAGATCTAAAACTTAACTAAACACATAATTGAAATAACTAAAAATCATCGTAATAATATTTTCCGACTCTTTAGGGGGATAGTTTGAAAAAGAGTAAAAAGTTAAACTGCCGACTATTGGTACATTTACCCTAATTAGAAGTAGAGGTGCAGTTTTTTTTGAAAAATTAAGTGAAAAAAACAGTTAGTAAAACTAATTAAATATAAATGTGTTTAAATTATTTCTTAACAAGATTATTAGGTATTATTATAAATAAAATTACCGCCAACATATTTTTCTTCAAAAACATAACGTTAACGCCGAACTTATAAAATGCTCAGTTTTAGTTTTGTAAATAAATATTTTGGTTTTTGTTCAAAGTGTAGTTTTTTTAAAGTTTTTTTTTTTTTTTTAATACAAAGTGTAGATAAGTGTAGACGCATTAAATAAAATTGCAAAAAAAAAAAAAGTATACGAAAAGAAATATTAAAAAAAATTTTATAAATAAAATACCATAAATATTTAATTTTTAACTGTGTACAAGCTAAATAAATATGACAGTTAAAACATAACACCTGTGCAGAGATACAAGCCGAGACAGCTCAAATCGGCGGCGGCTGGCCGCCGGTAATATTTTGCAAGCCGCGCCGCCGCCGATTTCTTTCGGCTCAAAAGCTAAGCCGGCTTAAACATAGCCGCTGATAAATATTGGAATCGCACATGTATTTCAGAAAATAATTTCACCAATTTGAATAGAGTTGCCACTATTTTAAATTCTTATGGCAAATTGAAAAAAGTTGCCACACAATATTGTGTTAATATTAAAAGAGTGAAAACTATTATAAATGTCCATTTTCTTCAGAAAAAACCTTATATAGAGATAGGTTTCTATATAACGGACTATTATACAGAGATTTTTCAATATAATAAACGCTTATAAGCTCAATTTCTGAAGAAAAACTTAAATTGAGCCGACAATTTAGCCGCCGCCGATATTTTCTATAATAAGCCGCCGCCGCCGACCTAAAATGGTTGCGCCGCCGCCGCCGATCATTTTGCATCGGCTTGTATCTCTGCACCTGTGTCTGTCTCTTATGTTTGCAATTCTCACCTGCATATTAAATAATAATGAGGGTACAATTTTCTCCATATGCTGTTTTTCCCAAATATTCTCCACTAAATCATCGGAGACAGTTTTACGTATCACACCTTGTAGTCCTTTAATGCCAGCCAAACGTATGCTATCACGCAGCTCGATGTTATCATTGTTGCCATGACACATTGAGGAAAATTTCGAAATGAAAAAATCATAGCGTCGATGATAGGAAGGAGTGTCCTCATTAATGTTGGCAAATTTTACAAACTGCAAAAAAGTTAGAGAGAGAGAGTGATAGTGAGAAGCAAACAAACGGAAAACGCCATAAAAAAACAATTATAAATATACAATGTAATAAAAAACAAGTAAGAAATTATAGTCGGGCGAGGCCGACCATATAATACCCTACACCTTTGACAAAAATATAATGTGATTTAGTTGCCATAATAAAGCATTTAAGTTGAATTGTACCTTGCCTTAGATATACCATACTTAAGCCGTTTATTGTTGAATAAAATTGTGGACATTTAAGTGAAATTTTGATGGGGGCTTTTCATAGGGGCTAGGGTCATATGAGAACCTATTATTATGGAATTCTTGGGGGTCATCAAGTCTTGTATACAACTTGATTATTGCAGCTTTTTGTCGAGATATGAGTATATTAAACATAATTATGAACTTAAAAGCCCTATTCGGCAGGTTCAGTTGTATGGGGGCTAGGTGAAATAATGGACCGATGTAAACCATTTTCAACAGGCTTCATCTACGGTACCATAAAATATCATGTGCCAAATTTCATTGAATTATCTACAAAATTGCAACCTGAAGTTTGATTACAAGTTTTAAAAGCCCTATTCGGCAGGTTCAGTTGTATGGGGGCTAGATGAAATAATGGACCGATGTAAACCATTTTCAACAGGCTTCATCTACGGTACCATAAAAGATCATGTGCCAAATTTCATTGAATTATCTACAAAATTGCAACCTGAAGTTTGATTACAAGTTTTAAAAGCCCTATTCGGCAGGTTCAGTTGTATGGGGGCTAGGTGAAATAATGGACCGATGTAAACCATTTTCAATAGGCTTCATCTACGGTACCATAAAAGATCATGTGCCAAATTTCATTGAATTATCTACAAAATTGCAACCTGAAGTTTGATTACAAGGATTACAAGCCCTATTGGGGGGTTCAGTTGTATGGGGGCTAGGTGAAATAATGGAACGATCTTAACCATTTTCAATAGGCTTCGTCAATAGAAGATCATGTACCAAATTTTATTGAATTATCTTCAAAATTGCGACCTGTAGTTTGATTACAAGGTTTACATGGACGGACGGACGGACATAGCTAAATCGACTCAGAAAATGATTCTGAGCCGATCGGTATACTTTAAGGTGGGTATAGGACCAATATTATTGTGCGTTACAAACATCAGCACAAACCTAATATACGCTCCCCACTAAAGTGGTGTAGGGTATAACTAGTAAGAGAAGAAGAAGAAGAAAAATGGGAGAGACTTAGGGAACTTAAGTAAACATGCTGCTGCTGCTACTTCTGCTTGGTGCTGTCCAGTCAGTGAAAGTATTAAGGTCAGGGTAAAATACACAAAATTAATATAGAAGAAATATAGTTGGCATTATGATGGTAGAATAATAAATGTCCATGTTTATGTCCTGTGGTTGTAGACATCATGCAAAATTTGTATTTTTATAACCCTCTTAAGCCATAACAAATTAAACTAATTTTGTTTTCCTTTTTAATAGAAAATGTAGGCAATTAAAATAAAATGTTTTTTAGCTGCAGTAAAGTATTAGATTTTGTTGCGTCAGAGACATTTTAAAACATGCGAACTAATCCTTTTTCAAGGTCGAGATATCGATTAAAGCTGGTAGATCAGGTATCAGCTATGGGCGTAAGATCATAAGAGTCTCTTAAAAGACTAATCAGATAATTCATCAGGGTTATTGTATAGAGTATTTGTAAAGTAATCGATTTCTCTTGACAGCTAGGGCATGATGTCCAAGTGTCGAAGTTGATGAAGAAGGTGGTGCTTATTCAACCACAGGGTGAGCTGACTAGAAGACTTGCCACCGCCCCATTGTGCTTCTTACACGCCGGTGGCAATTTTTGTACATGGTTCTAATGGTCTATGTACAAGAACTTGTACAAGCGAAAGTACTCGAGCTGGGATGGCCTCTGTTGAGTCGGCAACAGCATCTAGAGACGTAATCGGTAAACCGAATCACGAATCCATCAAATAATCCTTTCTAGGGTACGTTCCCTATACTTTACATTCATCCTGTATACTACACACTTAAAACCAACTCATTTCTAACTCTTAGTCCCACAATCACACCACTGTGGTGTTAATGTCGAAGTGCTTTACGTGTGGGCCTATTTCACGGTGGTCTTTTTTCAACCACTGGGTGAACTTTTGTATCGACTCAGCAACGCCCCATTGTGCTTCTTACACGCTGGTGGCAATGCATACGTGCACTTTGCTCAAGTTCTTAAAATATCTAATCTCTGACCATTGCTGCCTAGTTGCTTAACTCCAAAAATGCAAAAAATTACATCAGTTTACAACCACGCAATTGGGATGGCCTCTGTTGAGTCGGCAACAGCACCTAGAGACGTAAACGGTAGATCGAAGTACGAATCACTCAAACAAGCCGAGACTTTGTTCTTACTCACAGTGACACACTGTGGTAATTCTGACATGAATAGAGTTTACGCTGAACATACCTGGACAAGGAGGGAATATTCAATGGTATTACTTGTATATGATACCTTCCATCCATCACCATTCAACCCAGCACACTTCTCTTTTATCCAACACACTCATAAGAGAACAACATACGACAGATTCACTCTAGATATATGGGTGGATGAGTTCCGTATACCCCTATATTCATCCTGTATCATATACAATTAAAACTAACTTATTTCCAATGCTTAGTCCCACAGTCACTCCTCTGTGGTATCTGTTGTCATTCGGCAACAATACAGAACTTATATCGAAATACAGATTTCGACGTGCATCAGTCTTTTAACCGCAGTCTATTAACAGTCACTACGTGGATCCCGAAGGAACCTCAGCCAACTGACATACAGGACAAGTCCTGCGGCAACTGGCCTACTGTAGTACCAGATTATATCGTTTTCTGGTTAGACCCCATTGCAAATCTTCCAAGGACTAGCCAAGGTGTGAAATGTCATCACCAGTTTATAGTCCCGGCAGACTAAATGTACTGGTAGCACCTCTTTACCCCGGGATTGCAATACACCAATATGAGGGTCTTTCATCAAGGGTCCTCTGTGGGGTATCTGTTGTCTCTGCAACAGCATCGAACTTATCCCGAATTCTAAACTTTTTTACTTTTAACCGTCATGCTCCTCCCGCTAATTTGGGTTTAGGCCCCAGCCACGACGTGCACCCCGAAGGGAACTCTCCAATAACCGGGGCAATACTAAGTTCGATACTCTATGAGTTCCCGTGGTTCTATAACACATTTGATCATCACCAGGCAACTGTATTCATAGAGAAGATGGAAAACCGTTTCCTGTCATTGCAACTGCTACAAAATTCGTTGATGGGAAGGCCTAACCGACTTGCATGTCTGCCCAGCACCCAGTGTCCAGTTATTGATGTCAACAACCTTGATATATCTCGCCTATATCGTGTTATAGGTTACTCAGTGTGTTTCTCATTGAAAGAAGGCCACATTAACTTGCATTTTGTTTTTCAATTTAAAGTCTTATGGTTTAGTTGGTAAAGTAATGTCCTAAGGACTTCGATTTTAGTCTCATGCGACATGCATGTCTATCCAGCGCTTGCAAGCAAGCATTCTATCGCGGGTTAGAAGACACCTAGTGAGTTTCTTATTGAAAGAAGGCCTCCTTTTATAAAGAGAACCTAGAGATACTACTTTGAATAGAAAAGAACGGAGTTCCGACTAACAGCGTTGGGGATATCTAGAGCAGATAACATTCTAGTTCGTCTGTTTATTTTCACAGTAGTCTCTGTGTACAGGGACCTAAACTAGGACAATGTCAGACAGACGAACCATTCTTCACATATCATCCTTGCATTGTCCAGAACCAACACCACAGTTCCTTTTAAAATCATCAGTATAAATGCTGCTGTAAGATTTTTGACTTTGTACACACTTTTGACTTCATTGATATTTTCTTGATCTCCAACATTCGGAAGCGTTAAGCCTCACTGTGTTGCAAGCATTGATGTGCATTATTAATCGATAAGAATAAGTGCTTCTGAAGAACTAGTTCTTGGAGCATCTGATATTCCAATGTATACTAATCTATGAACTATATAGTTGATCTACAAATAAAATTCCTTTTAATTGAAGTCCATTGTACCAAAGATTCATAAGTAAAAAAGGGTCATATTATAGTCCTAACATCCTTTAACTATTTTAGGACTTAGTCTCATTATATCCCAAGCATTTTACTAAAAGTTTTGTGAATGGAAAGGAAACTTTGCAGTTCTTTAACTGCGACAGGTTGATGCTTGGAATCTTGGTCCAAGTTGTAAATAATTTCAGTTCTATATTGCTTGGATTTACCCTTAGGGCTCTGCCGGTGGCCTAGTTTTTAAAGTAACACCAAAGCATTGGACGTGATGTCAAGTCCAGAAACGTTCTTGATAATATGATA
This sequence comes from Lucilia sericata, assembly GCF_015586225.1. NCBI lineage: Eukaryota > Metazoa > Arthropoda > Insecta > Diptera > Calliphoridae > Lucilia > Lucilia sericata. Next base: position 71,193 of record NW_023994182.1, on the reverse strand, counting down.
TCACAATATCATCCACGTAAGCAATAACTTTTATCCCTATATTGTTCAGTTCAAAAAGTATCGAGTTTAAAATAATGAGCGAAAGTAGTGGAAAGATTCTGCTACCAAGATTTAAAATAACATTTCATCGCCCAGATTAGAAAGAGCTTTTTGAATTGCAGACGTATTTACATTACTGAAGGCACCTGTTATGTCTAAGAAGGCAATCCGGGGTAGAAGAGGTGCTACCAATACTTTTAGTCTGCCTGAGCTATAAACTGTTATAATCAAATGTATTCTCGGCTATTGCTTGGAATGATTTGACCGGGGAGCCTATTAATCTGGTAACACGGCAACAGAGCAGAGTTTTGGACTTTGTCTTATCTCGGGAAGAGAAAGTTGGTTAAATGACTGATCCACGATAAAGACTATAATTCGGGATAAGTTCGATGCTGTTACCGAGACAGAGGAGTGACTGTTGGACTAAGTGTTGGTAATGAGTTGGTGTCAAGTGTATTTTATACGGGATGGATGTAGGTGTATACTTCCAAGTTACAGGCTCACATTCGAGTGATCTTATTAGAACATGGATAAATCGATCTTTAAGGTAGAAATGTTGACTACTTGAAGGCCCTGGTGTGCCTTCTAATCGTTGCATTATACATACATATGTTGGTCGATGACAATTTCCAACGTTTTGAATTGAAGATGAAAGACTAACTAAACAAAATTATTTTGCGTTCACATGATTTATAAAAAAGTCTCCAAAGAAAAAAGTCAAGTGTCAAAAAAAAGCATCGTTTTTGACAGAAAATCCTCTACACACAAATTTTTGCTTGTACCGATTAAAAATAACCTACTGATAAATAATGAAGGTCTAGGCAATCAAAAACAGTTATCACCCAACCAAACACTTCACTCAAAAATCCATCATTGTCTTGTAACGATTTTATAATGACAAATAATTAAGTTTTCTGATAAAAAAAAAAAACACTTTACAAAAAAGAAAAACAAACAGAAAGCACGAAAAAATACAAGAACTCTTCCTCTCTTTACTATAAATAATTTAGGTGACTTTGAAACCAATAAATCATACTTGCTCGTACATTTAACGTTCTAAATTAAAAATCAACTTTTGGCAAAAACATAAAGATAAGCCAGCACTATGAAAAAAAAAACCACTGACTGAGCAACAAGTGCTTGAGTTTGTTGGGGTTTTATCAACTAATCATGTATTTATTTTGTTAAGATATCATAACAAGAGTTATAGGGCAATAGTAGTAAAACTCAATTTTTTCGATCTTTCGCAATACTTCTAGCAAAAACTCTATAATATTTTGTTATTATAATTGTATTGTATGTTATTGCATAGAAGTTAAGTAGTTACATATGTACACAGAGGGAAAAAGAAATATACACGCTTGGTACCAAATTGGCACCAAAGAGTTTGTAATTTTTCAATAACAACCGTTGTCAAAGTATATACATACGTACGACAACACTATGTCGCAACTTTGTCAACATTGCAACAATTCGTTGTCGAAATCTAAATTTTTTACACATACGTTGTCTAAATGTTAACAAACGTGGTAAGCTCACTATTGGCAACGGATTGTTTGCAATAGTGAACTTACCACGTTTGTTAACATTTAGACAACGTATGTGTAAAAAATTTAGATTTCGACAACGAATTGTTGCAATGTTGACAACGTTGCGACATAGTGTTGTCGTACGTATGTATATACTTTGACAACGGTTGTTATTGAAAAATTACAAACTCTTTGGTGCCAATTTGGTACCAAGCGTGTATATTTCTTTTTCTCTCTGTGTATATACTTCCAAAAATCAAACTCTAGTTCTCCTTTCCTTATCGAATGTGACGTTTAACATGTCATATATTGTTTTTGTGGCGAAAATTATCTATCTGGCAATTGCATCGCAGATTTATGTGACTAAAATCAGTATAATCTTCACAAGTTGTGTCCATTGGAACCTTTATTGAATTCCCCAAATGTGTGACTATAGAGATGGAAAGTACTCAAGTAATATCTACTATTTGATTTAGGGTTTAATGGTTGTGTCACAATTGTCAGGTTATTCCACACCAAAATTCTCAAGTTAAGCCCTTTTGTCCTACACTTTTTATACAGGAAGTATGAGCTCCTTGAACATTCAAACTCCATTGTAATCATACATAAATTGTGAAATGGAAACAAAAAAGGGCACAATGGAGCCACTGACTTGCTTCAACTAACCTCCGAACAAGATTGTTTCTTTAGATCAAGGAACTCAAACGAGGGACAGTTTATTTTGGTATTTCATCAGATAAATAAACCAAACTTGCCTTAATGGCTTAATATCGCGGAGAATTAACCACCGTCCCTAATTAACTACCGAATTAACCAGCGTTGCTATGAACCTAAAGTTCCCAAAGGGACATCTCAGGAGAAACCACAGTGAATCACTTGGGAATCAGTCTAATCACAATTATTTATCTTTTTCTGTTTACACTGTTTTTATCTATTCTTCATTCTTCATAATAACAATGGACTCAAGTGATCTTTGAGTGGAGTTGCACGACTTGGGTACATAACCCTTTTTAACCTAACATCTATAAGAGAGTTTCCCAATAGAGAGGATTGTCATGGCTACGATAAACTTATTATGGTCTGTGCTGTGTTTAATGGTGAATTTAAGATGGCAACTGGCACTGGTATTTATATTGCTGACAATGATATAGAAAAATTCTTTAGATTCCCAAACGAAAACAGAATATCACAGAACTGAATGATACAGATATCGTTCAGTCGGCCCCCGGTACATGTTACCTTGATACTCTTCCCTTATCTTAGTGTTATTGCAATCCGGGGGAAAAGAGGTGCTACCAATACTTTTAGTCTGCCTGAGCTATAAACTGTTATAATCAAATGTACACTCAAATAATTGTAACATTTACTGTTTGTAGTTTATTCAAAAAGTTTTCTGTAAAGTTAAAAATTAAAGAAAAATCTTTTATTTTTCGAATAAATTAAATTTTTAACATTTTGGGGTGTTGTTAAAAAATTAAACTACACAAAAAAATGTTTTTTCCGTACAGTTATTATTATCAGTTAAATTTTTGTTTCAAATACGTAAAATCAAATTGTCATAAAAATATAAAAAAATTATATTTGTTTAATAAAAATATTAATTTCTTCAAGAACCATATTGAGATGTTTCATAATGGATTGTTTTAAAAGTAAATACCGCGATTATAGAAACTGTAAGTTTTTGTTGACAATTTAAAAAAATGTTTTAAAAAGATCTGTTTTTATCAATAGTTGTAGATGCGGTATAATAATAATAATGGACAAGATTTTTGTATATAAGTTAAGGTAAGAATTCTTTTTTGTTTTATCCCTTATAACTTTAATTTTAACATATTTTACAATTTGTTACATATTTTGGAATTCGCAGCTATATCGAGAGAAGTGAGAGCTGTTCTACCTCAGATAAAGGCAAATACATCGATGTACATCACAACATTGAAGAGTTATAGCATTTTTGGGATTACGTTTCAGTCATATCGAAAACAGCAAGCCATGATACGTGTTTGAATCCAATATAAATGATGCCAGTACCACAACCGAAGCGAAAGGAGACTATTAACGAAATTTCTATTAGCATACGTAGCGGTTTAACAATTATTAATCCGTATTATACATATTTAATCTTTAACAAATGATCACAATAAAACTAAAATCTAAAGAATCTGTTGGATTGTTAGGGTTTTGGGTAAAAATAAATGAAAAAAACAGTAATTTTTAGTGATATTGTAGGTAAAAATTGTCATTCAAAACAACTGAAAAAATCAGTAAATTTTACTGTTTTTGTAGGTAAAAATTTGTCAGTAAAAACATCTGAAAAAACTTTTGTATTTACATAATTTGTTAGTTAAAAAATCAACATTTAAAAATAACTGAAAAACTCATTTGAAATAAATGAAAAGTTTGTAGTCCGTTTTTTAAATGATATTTTACTTGTTTGAAATGACTTTTCAGTTGAATTTACCTACATAATATATTGAGTGTATTCTCGGCTTTTCCTTGGAATGATTTGACCGGGGAACCTATTAGTCTGGTACCACGGCAACAGAGCAGAGTTTTGGACTTTCGTCTTATCTCGGTCATTGGAGAGATCCCATCGGAAGCACATGGTAGCACGGGAAGAGAAAGTTGGTTAAAAGACTGATCCACGATAAAGACTATAATTCGGGATAAGTTCGATGCTGTTACCGAGACAGAGGAGTGACTGTTGGACTAAGTGTTGGAAATGAGTTGGTGTCAAGTGTATTTTAAACGGGATGGATGTAGGTGTATGTATGTATCTTATGTAAGTGATACTAATGAATTTTTCATCCTTGTCCGGAAATGTTCAGGGTTTAGTCTGTTCATACCAGATTCACCACAGTGTGTTCTCTGTGAGTAATCTTTCACTTTCTGTTCTGTCTATACTTTCTACTAAGGGACATTTTAATGGATTCCTGACTCTTCACAATCACAATGGACCCCAGTGAACTTTGAGTAGAGTCGAGCACGTCTTTGGTGCATAATTCTCCTTAATCTAACATGCCTTGTGACACAAAACTCTTCTTAACTAACAGATTCCTTAGGTGACAACTCTATTTTATGGATGTTTTCGAAATAATCATAATCTAATCATAATCAACGAAAACGAGGTATGACACCAGCCGACCACTATTTCTTCAAACTATGTGAATCAATTCATAGTTGTTGACTCCGTCTGGGAGAGGATAAACAATAACTTATATTAAGAACTCCACTAGCATGTTTCACGATCACAGAGGCGTAGCAGTTTCAAACTTGTTTTTAACTTTGCGATCTGGGTTAAGCTCTCATATCGTTCATAAAGGCGACTCTTACAAAAGTAGAACACAAAAAGATATATAAGAACTTTGGTCAATAGTGAACTAAAAACTCCTTCAATTTAGTTGATTGGTTATCGTGGTAGTTCGCAGCGCGCGGATACTCAAGTAAAGTCCAAGGGACTCCGTTTTGACAGGACAACTCCACTCGTCAGATGTAGTATTGTATAGTATTAGTTCCAGCCTGTAGCTGTGAGAAATCTTAAGATGTTATTAAGTTTTGCCGCAGTTATCTCACCAAAGTTGGATATAAAGTAACTGGCCCCTTTGCATGTACCTAGGTTATTCCATATATTTTCAGCCTTTTGAAGAAAGAATCAGAGGATTTCGCTTTTGATAAAACCTAAAGAAGTTGTGACTGAAACGGCGTTGGAGATTTTAAGATCAGATCCCGTTCTGGCAATCTCATCTGCCTGCACATTTCCACAATAGTCCCTATGCTCAGGGAGCTAAACTAGAGTCATGTCAGACAGGTGACCCAACCTTGACAGATATTTCTTGCATTGTCCGACTAATAGGGAAGTGGTTGTGTATGAGTTTAGATAGAGAAGTAACGCTTGACTGTCGACAAAAAATCCTTTGTTGCCACAAATATTGAGATCGTATAGTGTCATACAGGCTGATATTATCGCAAATATTGGGTTGAAGATACCAGAACCAACCGCAGTTCTTTTTAGAACCATCTGCAAAGATTCTGGTGTTATATTTACTTGGGAGGTTACCCCTACACCACTCGCTCCAAGGAGAAACTCTGACTTTGAATACTCTATCAAAGTCCGTGTGAGGAGTAGTATAGTCCGAAGTTTGGTTCAAGATTGGAGGTAGTAGGCCTAAAATCTTAGCATGTCCATATATTCAGAGCTTCTGAAGGACTAGTTCTTAGAGCATCTGTTATTCCAATGCATCCTGATCTGCTATTCTGGTAAGTTCACCTGCCTGTTCATTTCCATAATAGTCCATATACGCAGGGACTCAAACAAGGGTAATGTCAGACAGGTGACCCAGCTTTGACTAATGCTTCTTGCATTGTCTGACTTCTTCAAAGAAGACACCATCTGTAAAGATTCTAGTGGCATATTCACTTGGTAGGTTACCCCTACTCGATCCTAGAAGAAACTCTGACTTTGAAAACTCTATCAAAATCCGTATGTGTTCTAATATAGTCGGATGATTGGTTCAAGATTGGAGGTAGTAGGTTTAAAATCTTAGCATGTCCATATGTTCAGAGCTTCTGAAGAACTAGTTCTTAGAGTAACTGCTATTCCAATACATGCTGATCTCTGAACTTTGTATAGCTGATCTACAACAAATTTCTTCTTAGCTGAAGTCCACCATAAAAAGATCGGTGTATGAGAATAGGACGTACTATGGCTGTATACATCCATTTAACTATGTTGGAACTGAGTCCCCATTTCATCCCAAAAATCTTACGACAGGTGTAGTAGGCAACCGTTGCCTTCTTGCCTCTGCGTTGGATTTAAGTTTCCATGATATTTTGGTGTCTAGTATAACTCCTAGATATTTGGGATTGTATGATAAGGGGATTTCACAGTTCTTTAATTGCTTCAAGTTGAAGCTTGTAATCTTGATCTTTGTCGTGAAAAATACCAGTTTTGTCTTGCCTGGATACACTCCCAGACCACTATCTTTGGCCCGGTTATGTCGTGAAAAGTTACTTTACATCGAAATGCCAAAACCAAGGATCGGGAAGTAATCAATATAATATGTTGTTGAGGTTAAGACACCATATATAGCAAAACATAATATAAATGTTGTGCGGAAGTCGGCTAGCGCACTATTGAAGATATAAAGGTCTGCTACAGCAAAATTAGGCGTTTTGACATCAAAAAAGGATCTGTTTTAAACCAACAATTCAACTACGTTCTAATGCCGCTTAGTTAATGATCTCTATGTCATATATTAAACTTATCGGTACAATAAACCGATTTCGTACGAACCACATACATATGTACGAAAACTCCCGATAAATACAGATAAAAAATGCTAATTTGAACAAATAATTTTCCCTTTGACCTAAAATATTTTCTCAATTGTTGCATCAATTATAATTTTAGTATAAATTTAATCTAACCACAAGTAATTGTTAATAAATATTAAATTAAAGTAACATGTTTAATCATGCTTAGACATTAAATAGTACGCAAGCAAACAATTTCAAAACAATTTGTCTTTAGGGAAATGATGTTTAGGTTTTGTTAAATGGTTTGAAAAAAGAAGTGGACATTATCAAGGAAATAACCTAAATTTGCGGCGGCAAGTACGAAACATATAGTAAAAATTTGCTTATAAGCACATATGTAAATGTTGAAAAAGTTGCAGGTCAAATAGTAGCAAGGAAATAAGGCTTTAAATACCAAATTAATTCCCAGCGGCTTAAGTATCACATGCAAATTAGATGTTTCTAGCGGTAATTTTTCATGGACGTTTAAAAAGCCTGAAGGAATTGGTTTTAAAATTTCCTGGTAATTAAGTTACAAAAAAGCAAATTTAAAGAATGCAAAGTTATTAGGATGATTGGGGGGAGGAGGGGGTGTTGGGTGCGAAAAATGTTTTCTCAGTGAATCAGACTAATATACCAAAATCACACAGCTTTGTCTTAATGAATAAAAATTTATGCAAAGTCATCTATCTAATGTTTTCCTTTTCACTCTGGAAATCTTTTAGATGTAAAAAACTGCACATTCATAGGAAATCTACTTAATTATAAAAAATGCAACTATATAATATGTATTAGTTACCTTATGATTTACAGTTCATTGAACTTTATACTTATCGCCATAGTAATTAAGCATTTGAAAAAGAAAACTTAGTTCTAAATACTAACAAATACTAAGTATTTGTTTAATTAATTAATACCGGCTGGACTGATAAGCAACATATATTGTGATTTAAACAAATAATAATGAAAAGAAAATAAGATGTTCATCATACGATTAGTTGCGTTTATTTATAGTCTAGGTAATATTCCATTGATATGTGGACAAATTGTATGAGTATAATTATTTTATCATTAAGAGATGTTGTATTTGAAAAACAAGCTGCCAATTGCATGTTTTATATAGACAGATCATGGGTAAGACAAGTGGTTGAGAGTTAATAGAATAGGAAAGCTATTAGAAAATGTTTAAAAAGGTTATGAACGATGTATATATGTTATAGACAATCTTTTCAATTGTATAAATAACTAGCTATACCCAGTGTGCTTTGCTACCCTAAAAGGAATATGTATAAATAAAAATCTCACTTAACGATTTTGAAGATTCTAACTACAATAGTATTCCAGATTTATAATATGTTACATATGAGAGATGTCAAGCAAGTTTCAATCTATCGTCAATTTCTATCTATCTATAGAAAATTTTAATAATATAAGAGTTTCCAAGATGCAAAAAATTTTGTATTTAATTCATATATGTTGTGCCAAGCCACCCATTGAAAGTCCGCTCGTTATTCTCTAAATGTTCACATGAATTTCAAAGTTCTTCATGTAAAATTTGAAGATTCTAGCTCTAATAGTTTCTCAGATATAAGAATTTTTCTATTTGAGCTTGAAGCCCCCACATCAAAGTCCAAAATGTTCAGATGAATACTAAACTAATTTGTGCAAAATTTTAAAAATCAAGTTCTATTAGTTTCCCAGATAAACGAAATTGTATATTTAATGCATATGGGAGGAGCCAAGTTCCCCATTGAAAGTCCGCCCGTTATGTTCTAATTGTTCCCATGAATTTCTTCATGTAAAATTTGAAGATTCTAGCTCTAATAGTTT
>NW_023994182.1:32500-57500 GCF_015586225.1 Lucilia sericata | reverse complement strand
AAGAGACTGGTAAATTACAATCTGAGAGCTTTTAAGAGATCTAAGTATATTGCTTTGCTCATGCAAATAAGATCATGTAAGGAAGCGCAAAAGTACACCACTAATGATACCATTTCCGTGACTCAAAATTATACCTCTTATCGATGTACTAAAGTGGACAAGAATCTCACTATTTGATTCATAGGAGATTCGAAAAAATCTGCTTATCAATGGACTTTAGTTTTCACACAGGATAGGGAAGCAGTCCAAGGTTACTGAGGATGTAGAACAGCGGCTACTGATTTGAAACGTTTTAAAAAGCATAGTTCCTTCAAAAATCCTAATCCTTATCAATCTAAACGAGAATCCGACAAAGAAGGGCTAAATTATATCTAACGTATCATATCTAATGTACCTTGGCTTAACGCAAGGTGCTATCTCTTGCAGAAGTGGCACAGAGACCTAGATTCGCGACATTTTCAATAATTCTTCACTACCCATAGTGGAAGGTATTCTATGAATCAGATGAACTCTTATAAATAAACTATTTATCAGCCAGTGAAGATACTCCATCGGTTTCCGAATTAGCGTATTCTTTAGCAAAGCGGAAGTAATAGAGAATGAGAACGCTGATACAGATATAAGAAGGACAAGTGAAGTGTTTTCCAAGAGGAGACCTTAGCGATCAGAAAAGCTACGGAACTGAAACGGGATCATATCGATGTTAAGTCTGTGATAATAACTTATGTCGAGTGCATCCTCAAGGCACTTGGATCATATTCTTATCTAGTCGTAAAATGTTAACAACAAACCTAAGCTGGACTATAAGGTAGCTAACGAACTTGCTAGATTAGGTTCGAATCTTAACTTATATGTAAGGAACGGATGGGTAAAACCAACCATTTCAAACCATTATAAGTTGTTCTCTGTAGTATTCATGACATTATCAATCAGTCCTTGAATAGTAGATTGGATTGCAAATTATCAAAGGCTTTATGACTAAGACTTGTTGCAAAAGAAACCAAGATACTAACTGAACTCTGATAGGGTTTATAACTGTAATTTGTGCTATTAGGTAAGTGGGCTGTTTGAAAAACTGTGGACAGCTCAGCACACCATCTGTCACTGTCCTAGAGTACAGGGTATACTTTTCTAAATGATAATTTAGAATTAAGCTTTAGGACTAAGTGGATGGAGGTAACGAAGGATGATACTAACGTTTTCAGAATTTACAAAAAGCATCGCATTTCTTTATGCCTAATTGCGATCCTGTTTTGGTTTCATTCTTGGAATTATATCGCAAATCTATGCAGGGATGCGTCTATCTCCAAAGTGCTGGAATTGTAGAAACATTATCCCCTGTATTTCGCATTCAGTTACGCAATGAAGGTATTCCAAGAAGAAGCAGCTTCATTTCATTCTAATGCTTTACGATGGTAGCTACAAATTTGTAAGTTGTTATTTTAGTGACGGATCGATGAATCGAAAAGCTTAGGCATTATCAAAGTTATCAGACGAAGAAAATTTCGATCCGAATTAAAATGCAGAATAGGGGTGATATTTTGAAAAGGATCTGGAATCGTACGACGATCGCGAGGGTGGAAACATCAAACTGTTCCAGCGATTAGTTTCAGTAGGAGTTGTTGTATCAATGTGGTCGATAGTTCTTTCCTGGGGAAAACAACTTTCAGTTGATACAGCTGTCGCTGAGTTGACAAACTTTGGACGATTATAATTCGGGTCGTGCAGGAGCGAAGAACCATTTGTCGTGGGAAAGTGTTGAGTAGGTGTTTAAAACTTTTGGCTTTGTTATTGAAGATAAATGGAGAAAAAGTTTAAATTAATGCAGTTTCTTTAAGCAAAGATTACTCAGAGTTTTGTATTGATCGAGTATGTCATACGTTTTGCCACAAAAATTTGCAACACCGTGGTAATAATCTAATCAATTAGTATTCTCTCTAATTTCCATATCTAACAAAAAGCTTTATCAAATAATAAAACATGTTGTGCAGCAAAATTTGTTCTTTCCCAGTGGCCTTTTCTATTCTATTACACTTATTGATTTAAAGGTTATTCTAAAGCCAATACAACTATAACTATTTTGCCTTATTACAAGTTCAATGAAAAATTAAATTAACTGCAAAGCAAGGACAGTTAATTTAATTATGTTGGTTTTTTCTTACTAAAATTCTCATAACAATAAACATAAAGAGGATGATGACACATTACTAGCGTTATTTAGATGGAATGTATTTATGGTTGTTTGTATAATTAACACTTACCGAATTTGTAGCCAAAATTTGTAAGTTGGGATTCGAGTCTTCAAGTAATTTTTGTACCATGCGCAAAAATGATTCCACAAACAAATTTAGGGTAGTTTGAGCATGACAAGCCTGGAGTAAGATATCCATGGCTTCCATGGCAATTTCCACAAATCTTAAAAATGCAAATAAAAACCATAATAATTTAATAAATTAGTTGGCAAAAGTAACAACTACTAAAACAAACAATTAAGTAGCATATGCCACTATAGTGCAGCATATTATAAATATGAGGAATAATAATAATAATAAAATTATAAATATGTAGAACTAATATGTAAGGGGAATAGTACTAACACTCAAACATAATTGTATTATGACAGACTATATAATAATAATAATGAGTCACTTTTTCTGTGACTAAAAGGAACAAATGCATTTGTTTCTACTTACTTGTAACGTTTGCGATTAATATCCTTTGTAGCCTTTTGATACAAATATTCACCTATACGATCCAATTTATCGGGTGAACTAAGGGAATAGAATGTCAGCTTTTCCATATTTGATTTGACCAAACCATCTTCGGGTATAGCGGGAAATATATTATCCACCAAACGCTTATAGCGTGGCCTTAAAGCCGAGCAGCAACCGCAACAACCTAGGGGTATAAAACATGGTTGAAAACAACATGAACAGGGAGGACGCGATACAGACGGCCGCGGTATTAAAAGGCGCATGCATTTATAGCTAAACATGCTTTAAGCCAACTTAAGGCAAATTGCTGTGGTTTTTTGTGTGAAAAAACGGGAGGTAGAGCTCGAGACGTTACATTTTATCAAATTTCTTAAAAACTAAAATTTGAGGCAACATTCAGCAACGCGACTTGTATCGTTAGATTTTTCTTTTTTTTTCTATTTCTGAGTTGTTTATTCCGAGGAAGACGTTTATGTACTAAACAACCGTTAACATTGCTAAAGTTATCATAGTGAGTAAGTGGCTGGCTGTTGGTTAGAAGATTTTTGCTTGCTGTCGTTGTTGTATACGATGACGACGACGACGACACCAACCACGACTACTTGCTTGTCTCCGTAAATGAATGAATAACGTTATCAATGAGTATATTCGCGTTTGTATTTATAATTCGTTTGTCTTTCTTCTACCTTTTTATTTATTTTTTATTCTATTTTTTTGCTAAGCTATTGTTTTCACATATGACTACTATTTGTATACTTATAAAGAGGGAAGAAATGGTAACAATATTATAAACAAAACCTATTCTAGCAGTAACATATACCAATCGACATAGGGTTAGTATAACAATTGCAGTTTTTGTGTCCCTTTTAAAAGTTAGTATTCAATAATTTTTGTTGTGCTAGTCAACAACGTTGTGCCATCGTCATTGTTTAACACATGCAAACACTTTGTAACAGTCATTCACTTGGGAAGTTTTCCAAGGATTAGGATTGCTATGTAGTGGAAAAGTTTTATACTAATAACAAAGTTTTATTCGTTTTTTTTTTTAGTGTAAAGAAACTTAAACAGAAAGTTTTTTGTTGCAAAACAATTTTTTAAATTAAATTATTAATCTTGTATTTATTTGGAATTTGTTGAAAATTCGCTTGTTTGACTTTCAAAAGAGATTATAATAAAAAAAAAGCAAAAATCTGTATCTGTTTTCTAGGTGTCATTTGCTAAAGGTAATTAGCGCCTTTAATAAAAACATTTATGCAAATTTATCACACAGATTACTTAAATAAAGATTGAAATTTGTATATTGAGTTTGTCTTTCCGTTTGCAACACATCAAAATACTAATCATAAACTCTATATTATGGGTCTTTGAAAAACTCTAAGACGGGCTCATTATGAACGTCAATGTAGACACTACTCTGCCAAGAATAGCTAGTGGATGAAACTGATTAAATTCCGTCCGCCCTTTTGTAATCCAAAAAATGAGGAAAGTGAGATAGGATCTATACAAAGAGGACTCGAAAGCAGACGAATGCTGGCGCAATCAAGTGAGGGTCCAAGTTAATTGATCGTCTCTGTAAAGCAGAGGTTAAAACGTTTCTTATAATTGGTTTGCGACACAGGCCCTAATTAATCTAAAGATCCCTGTCAGAATCTTTAGATTACACCTAACCAGTCCTATAAGTATCTTGGTAGCCCTCACTTCAAGTACTGGCTGTAAGGCCCTTGATATTTTGCAATCCATTCTACTATTTAAGGACTGGTTGATGATGTCATGAATTCTCTCGAAAATCAACCTATAATAGTGACAGATGGATGGTTTCACTTCTATTCCTATCATCAATGGCAAGGGTTGAATCTTATTTAGCTAGTTTGTCCTTGGTACTCAACACTGTCTACTAGTAAACAGTCTCATAATATCCCTAAGAGCATTTCTACAATCCACAACCAGTCGTATGACATGATAATGTTCTAAGAGCAGCTCGACTATCGGAATATTGTCACAACCAACCCTAGATCGATATGATTCTGTATCATTTCCGTCGATTTCCAGATCGCTAGAGTCTCAGCTTGGGTGACACTACATTCGCCGGAGAGTCTGAAGTACCACACACATAAAACAGTCTATCAGATACTATCTTCCTTAGTTGGAAATTCCATTAGAGGAGTTTCCTCGAAGTTTAGATACATAATTCTATGATCTGTAAGTTGAGATACATAATTCATATAGAATTTTTGTTGTGATTGTCGCACGAAGATTTGACTAACAAAGACTCATAGAGTTTGATAGGTGACATGTAAAGAATGATCTCCAAGGCCGCTTTGGAGTACTAGTAATGGCAGGAGTAATGCCAAGAGAGCTTTATTGAGCATCTTCCAATAATTGTTTTTTGAAGACCTTCTACCAGACAATACAACCATAAGTTAGTGATAAACTACGCAGCGCCAGTGTGGACTCTTAGAGTTAGCGACACACAATGGAAGAACCTCCAAAGTTGTCAAAACGCAGCCCTTAGAACAGTAACAGGCTGCATTCAAATGACGTCTGAAGTACACCTGCATGACGAGACGAAGATGATTTCAGTCTTGGAACATAACTCCATACTGTCAAAGCAATTCCTACTGGGATTTCATAGGAGGGGCCAACCGAAAAACCATCTAACGGAGTTCTCCCAGGATAAACATTCAGTTCTTTGGGTTTCTTTCATATCAAGAGCTTATCAAGTGTAGTGACCATGATGTCACTAAAAGTGGATAGAAATTTTCTTCGAAAAGTCATCTGCACAGCATACGATCAATGTCTCTTTTGATTCAAATAGCTTTAGAATAACGTTAACCGCTAGTATCCACAACAGAAGAGATAAAACATCTCCATGTGATTTTCCCTACTAAATCTGCTCCTAATGCAATGAGTCCCAGACTATCCACTTCATTAGGAAGTCGTGAACTCCAAGCTCTACATGTGAAAACATAACAGAAATAATCAGTAAATTTACTTTTTTCAAATAGGACTCATTTATCCAGTTACTCCGATTGAAATTTTGACCAAAAGAAGATATCAATACTGTTGCGAATAGTAATGTTAAATGTGATTACTTTTCCTGGTAATAAGCTGGTGGATTGTTAAAAGGAGACTTTCACAAGAGAAGGTTTGTTATTACCGGATTTTATAAGAAGCTTTGAAGAAACTATAATGTTGAAACTATTGAGTTTCTTGTGCTGACAATTTGTAATCAAGAGATCTGCTAAATATCAACCAATTCTTTGCGCACTAGTGGAAAAATCGTCTGATTGATGGTCAAGTTATAATTTATTTCAGGTAAATCGGCTATAAGCTCAGTTGTTTGCCAAATTTTGGGATATATTAACTGCTTTCAGATTACCTATTTTTAATTATCTAATATCTTGCAAAACAACATTCTAAAAATGAAAGTCACATGCATTTTTCTATTATCATGAGATAGGTAGAAGATTTCGAAATGAATCTTTATTAATGTTATCAAATGTAACTTTTTGGACTACTAATACTACTTCTGTTCTAATAAATTACTACATATTAGCACAAGTTTTTAACAAATTTTTATCCATTTATTTATTTTTAATAATATTGCTAAAATCTGATGTACAACTACCAAATGGGGCACATAGTTTTATACCGATATGAATGAATAATAGAAAACACATTTGTTCAAGCACCACCTGTTCTAAACAAAAACAAAGTGTTCCAAAGTTTGTTGACACATTTCAATTAGCAGACCTTCTTATAAGTAAACAAATAAAACACTAACGTCATAAATCCACAAAAGAAACAACAACCCCAAACAAACAAACAAACCACCAACAAAGAATGGGGTATACGTTTATAATTAATAATATATTCAGCAAATAAATGAACTATAGTATAGCAAAATATTATATATAGAAATACTATATTTATATACACTGTAATCATACCACCACAATCTTTGTAATCTTATCATAAATAGTTCACTTGGAAAACACTGAATTTACTTATTATATTTGCATTTTTCTTTTAGTCACTAGAAATTCCACTAAATTTATAATATTTCTTTATTATATTATCAAAAAGGAATTAATTTGTATTCCATTAAAGGCTTTTTTTTTGTTAAACAGAAAAAGTTTGGTCACCACCCCTTTTCCATAAGTCTTGGCTTATTGTCACAGCAGAAATAATCGATTACACTTGAGACTTTGATATAGTTTTCTTATTACTTTCTTCTTCTTACCGGACATTGTTGCTAAATTTGTTAGTTTATTATTAAACGTATAATGTAATTAACTAAAAATTACACTATTTATTTTAATAGTTTTTCAATAATTTTATTATAAATCAAACGCACTTCACTTGAGAAAAAAAAATGATGTTTAATCATAAAACCACGAAAACAACAACAAATACCAAGATGACAAATAAACAAGAGAGAGCTGAAAAGTTTTGACGTGTGTGCGTGAGATTGAATTTTGACATACAGCTGTTTATTAAAGTGCTGCCAAGTTAATGGTGGCAGGGTTGTATTTATATGTTTATAAGGTGGTTGAAGAGGCATCTTCTCTTAAGGAAAATACGTTATAAATTTTTCAATTTGAAATGTTTTTTGGTGGTAAAACATTAAAATAAATGAAATTTTCTTAAAATTTTTGTCAAATACTAATAAAAATAAACGTGAATTATAATAAAAAGAGTTAAAGAAAGTCCGATTAAATACAAATTATATCTTTAAAGATGATTTTCACTAAATTGCAAAAAAGTTAGTTCTTTGATAATAGGAAACTGCATAAGATGCACTAAAGGCGATATGACCAGTTTTAAGCATTTTTAAAGTGAACAATTTTCCAAAAGTAATAACGGTTATTAATAGCTAACATTTTGGCAAAGACAAGTGCAAAATATCACAATCAGCTGGCAACCCATAACTTAACGTCAAGCTGTCAAAGTTGGATGTTGTTTGTTTAGTTTGTTTTGATACATTTGGCGCTTAAGTTGTAGAGAAAAATAAAAGTGTGATATTGTAGTGAAACTAAGTAACTTAAAATACAAAAAGAAATAAAAGTGTGTTAAAGAAAAAGTATTCTGTTTATAATTCTTTGTAAGATGGAAAATACTCAAACAAAAAGGTATGTGAATATGGATTTTATCAATAAAAATCATAAACTTGTTTTTATACTCCCTAAATTGAATGCTTCAAGTATGTCATCTTTTTTATGTGATTCTGATGATTCTTTTGGTGTTCCATGGAGTAGTATATTGGCTATGAGGCATTGATGTATGTTTACTTTATTGTGTTCATAATTTTACCTGGTCCTTAACCTTGCATCCTATGGCTTCTTATTAGAAACTTGTTAATGACGGATTTTATCACAATATTGGCATTTTTAAGACAGTCTTGAGCGTTACTCTAATTTTGTACTATGCACCTTGAATGGACATTAGTTAATTAAAAATAGACCGAACAACAAAATACATATTTGTAAGAAAGCTTACGTTTCGAATTTCATATATTTGATTTATTTTTAAACCAGTTATGAGTATTGAATTCATTTTCTAATGGCTACCTTATCTGGGAGTTAGGGTTACTTATGGAGCGATTCTCATACAATTTGTTACAAACATTTCGGTTTCTATAAAATTTGTTTAAGTTGAATTTCATGAATTTATCTATCCTGTAGTTAAGTTTATATGCTAGATTAAAATCTAGTCCATAGTTTGGGCAATAGTAAGTCTGCATAAACATTTACTCTATAGTCTAGAACATAGTATGAACTATTGTCCAATATATAGTGTAGACTATAGTCTAGTCAACAGTCTGGACTACATTCTAGTAAAAAAACTAAAATCTAGTCTGTAGTCTGGACTATAGTCTATTCGATAGTCAGATCTTTAGTCTAATCTATAGTCTGGGTTATAGATTAGTCTAGACTTTCGCCTAGTCTGTTTATAGTCTAGGTAATAGATTCGACTGAAGACGTTGGTTTATAGTCTGGTCTATAATATAGGCTATAGTCAGGACTATAGTCTATTCTACAGTCTGGATTATAGACTAGTCTATATCCTACACTATAGTATAGCCTTTAGTCCTGACTATATTCCAGTCTAAAGTCTGAACTACAATTCTGGACTATGATCTAATCTATACTCTGAACTATAGTCTAGTCTGTGGTCAAAACGTTATTATAATCTATAGTCTGGATGTCTATGGTTTGCATTATAGTCCAGTCTATAGTCTAGTCCACAGGCTGGACAACAGACTTTGGTGTATACCGTGGACTATAGACTTTTGTTTGTTATCTGGTATACAGTCCAGACAATTGACTAAACAATAGTTTGAACTACAGTCTACTCTATAGTCTGAACTAGGATTTAGTCTGGACTAAAGTTTTTACTATATATGTATATAGTCTAGTCTATATAGTCTAGTCTATAGTCTAGTCTATAGTCTAGTCTATAGTCTAGTCTATAGTCTAGTCTATATAGTCTAGTCTATAGTCTAGTCTATAGTCTAGTCTATAGTCTAGTCTATAGTCTAGTCTATATAGTCTAGTCTATATAGTCTAGTCTATAGTCTAGTCTAGTCTAGTCTATAGTCTAGTCTATAGTCTAGTCTATAGTCTAGTCTATAGTCTAGTCTATATAGTCTAGTCTATATAGTCTAGTCTATATAGTCTAGTCTATAGTCTAGTCTATAGTCTAGTCTATAGTCTAGTCTATAGTCTAGTCTATAGTCTAGTCTATAGTCTAGTCTATAGTCTAGTCTATAGTCTAGTCTATAGTCTAGTCTATAGTCTAGTCTATAGTCTAGTCTATAGTCTAGTCTATAGTCTAGTCTATAGTCTAGTCTATAGTCTAGTCTATAGTCTAGTCTATAGTCTAGTCTATAGTCTAATCTATAGTCTAGTCTATAGTCTAGTCTATAGTCTAATCTATAGTCTAGTCTATAGTCTAGTCTTTAGTCTAGTCTATAGTCTAGTCTATAGTCTAGTCTATAGTCTAGTCTATAGTCTAGTCTATAGTCTAGTCTATAGTCTAGTCTATAGTCTAGTCTATAGTCTAGTCTATTGTCTAGTCTATAGTCTAGTCTATAGTCTACTCTATAGTCTAGTCTATAGTCTAGTCTATAGTCTAGTCTATAGTCTAGTCTATAGTCTAGTCTATAGTCTAGTCTATAGTCTAGTCTATCTAGTCTATAGTCTAGTCTATAGTCTAGTCTATAGTCTAGTCTATAGTCTAGTCTATAGTCTAGTCTATAGTCTAGTCTATAGTCTAGTCTATAGTCTAGTCTATAGTCTAGTCTATAGTCTAGTCTATAGTCTAGTCTATAGTCTAGTCTATAGTCTAGTCTATAGTCTAGTCTATAGTCTAGTCTATAGTCTAGTCTATAGTCTAGTCTATAGTCTAGTCTATAGTCTAGTCTATAGTCTAGTCTATAGTCTAGTCTATAGTCTAGTCTATAGTCTAGTCTATAGTCTAGTCTATAGTCTAGTCTATAGTCTAGTCTATAGTCTAGTCTATAGTCTAGTCTATAGTCTAGTCTATAGTCTAGTCTATAGTCTAGTCTATAGTCTAGTCTATAGTCTAGTCTATAGTCTAGTCTATAGTCTAGTCTATAGTCTAGTCTATAGTCTAGTCTATAGTCTAGTCTGTAGTCTAGTCTATTGTCTAGAAAAATTTGAGAAATTTGACATATAATTTTATTTAAGGACGTATTAGTCATATTAATTACAATTAATATCACTCATACGCAGACATAATTACCGCAATTTGCCGAATTCTAATTACAAATGTTACAAAATAGTAAATTAATTTAAAAAACCACTACTTACACGATGGATCCGTACATTTCTGTATGAAAGTATCAAGAAATTCCGGTATCTCCCTCGGTTCAAAACACCAGGTTATTAAGGCCATTTTATTTGAATTTTTTTTGTTATTGGGGTATTAAATTAAAATACATAAACACACTAATAATTAAATGCACATTTCTTTTTGTTTACATAAAGCAAATTTTGACATGACACTTTTATTTAGAATGGCAAACAGAACGATAGAAACAAAACAAAAGTAGGGAATTATACACACATACGGGAAAAATGCAAAGTTTGTTAAAGAAATGTTTACAAACAAACACACACAAACTTATAGCTGGTATAAAAACAGAGGTATTTTACACACAAACATATACATAGATTTATTATGGGTAATGGGCTTTTTTTGTAACACTCACTCATGGGCTTTTTTACGGAATTATTAATAAAATTGGCATGAATTTCCGGTTCCACTTTTTGTTTTATTTTTTATAATTGTTATTGTTTTATGTGAGTGTGTGTATGAATGTTGTTTGTTTTTATTATTTATTTGTTGTTGTATTTAGTAGGAAGGCGAGTGTGCAACAGCAACAAATTGTATGTAAATTTAACCTTGAAGAGAGTTTACTAAAGAGATTTCTTGTTAAAACAAACTTTGTTTACATTGCTCTTTACATGGGGTAGAAATGTGTGTGTGTGTATGTTCAATTAAATGTAGGTTAAAGTTGAATTTCTGTCAAGGAGAGTAAACGGAAATGTTATGGTTGTTGATTGTTGTTTTTTTTTTTTAGTATAGAGATAAATATAAACAGCTGATTTCCTATTGTTTTTTTCCTCGTATTTTATTGTTGTTTTTTTAGTTAGAAATTGGTGGTTATTTTATATTTTAGAAATTATTTAGTTGTTTTATTTGTGGTTTTCCGTTGGCAAAAGAACAATTGTTGATGTTCTTATTATTTTTTTTTATTGTTTGCTATTGTTTTGGGTTCTTTTTTTCCAAAATTGGCATAAAATAAAAGCTTTCTTTTTAAGGCTTGTTAGATATACATAGTATTCTATTTCTTTCTTCAATTTCTTTTAATTTCGAACCCCCACACACTGAATGAACGTGTTGGTTTTAAAACGCGCATTTGTTTGTGTGTATAGTAAAATATTGAGCTGTCACATTTGACATAATTAACGGTATTATTTCTTTTTTTTTCTTATATATAGCTTTTCTTAGCAAAAATTATTTTTTTTAGAATTTTTTCTTTTATAAATATAATTTTATTTTAGTAACTTTTAACAATTAGTTAAATATTTTTTATTTTATTAATATTTTTTAACTTTTTTCTTAAATATAATACTGTGGTAAATGCTTCTATATATTTTTAATAAATTTAATTAATAACTTTTTTAAACTTTATATAACATTTATAATAATTATTCTTTATTTAAATACATATTTCAACAATTAACAAATTTTCTTTAACAAATTCACTTTTTATAACTATATTTTATTATTTTAACTAATTTATTTTCTTTTAATTTATCTAATTTTTAGAATTTTCTATAATTTCTTTAATAAATTAACAATCCTTTTTTCTTGCCATTTTTCCACGTTTTCTCTAATAATATCTACAAACAACTGCTGGTTGGTGTGTGAAAAAAATTGCATTAAAGCTTTTTTATGTGGTTCTTTTAGGGTTTCTAAGCTTTTGAAGGGTTGTCGTTAGAGCTTTAGTTGTAATGAAGAGCTTTTATCAAAATTTCATTGAGAGATTTTTTTCTTTCATAAATTTTTGTGGTTACAGTAAGTGGAATTTATTTAAGGTCATTCGGTTTTGTATAGTGGGTATCATAAATGTCTACATAATAACGAGACTGTACTGAATCGTAAATACTAAGGTGAGCCCACTATTTAGTGGATTAGTCGATATATCCACAGATTAGACTATATATAGAGAAACAGTCTAATCTACTTTATACTAGAAAGAAAGTGGGCAGTTGACTCCAATCTGGACTAAAGAGATAACAGTCAGCTCTACTCTAGACTAGAGAGTTGCAAGTCTATTCTACTTTGGGTTAGAGTAGATGTCCAGATATTCTAGTTCTGTTCTAGTTTAGTTCTAGTTCAGATCTAGTACAGTTTTAGTTCAGTTCTAGTTCATTTCTAGTTCAGTTCTAGTTCAGTTCTAGTTCAGTTCTAGTTCAGTTCTAGTTCAGTTCTAGTTCAGTTCTAGTTCAGTTCTAGTTTAGTTCTAGTTCAGTTCTAGTTCAGATCTAGTTCAGTTCTAGTTCAGTTCTAGTTCAGTTCTAGTTCAGTTCTAGTTCAGTTCTAGTTCATTCTAGTTCAGTTCTAGTTCAGTTCTAGTTCAGTCTCAGTTCTAGTTCAGTTCTAGTTCAGTTCTAGTTCAGTTCTAGTTCAGTTCTAGTTCAGTTCTAGTTCAGTTCTAGTTCAGTTCTAGTTCAGTTCTAGTTCAGTTCTAGTTCAGTTCTAGTTCAGTTCTAGTTCAGTTCTAGTTCAGTTCTAGTTCAGTTCTAGTTCAGTTCTAGTTCAGTTCTAGTTCAGTTCTAGTTCAGTTCTAGTTCAGTTCTAGTTCAGTTCTAGTTCAGTTCTAGTCAGTTCTAGTTCAGTTCTAGTTCAGTTCTAGTTCAGTTCTAGTTCAGTTAGTTCATTCTAGTTCAGTTCTAGTTCAGTTCTAGTTCAGTTCTAGTTCAGTTCTAGTTCAGTTTCTAGTTCAGTTCTAGTTCAGTTCTAGTTCAGTTTCTAGTTCAGTTCTAGTTCAGTTCTAGTTCAGTTCTAGTTCAGTTCTAGTTCAGTTCTAGTTCAGTTCTAGTTTCAGTTCTAGTTCAGTTCTAGTTCAGTTCTAGTTCAGTTCTAGTTCAGTTCTAGTTCAGTTCTAGTTCAGTTCTAGTTCTAGTTCTCTAGTCAGTTCTAGTTCAGTTTCTAGTTCAGTTCTAGTTCAGTTCTAGTTCAGTTCTAGTTCAGTTCTAGTTCAGTTCTAGTTCAGTTCTAGTTCAGTTCTAGTTCAGTTCTAGTTCAAGTTCAGTCTAGTTCAGTTCTGAGTTCAGTTCAGTCCAAAGTCTAGAAAATAGACTAGTAAATAGTCATTGTCAACAGACTAGTCTGTAGTAAGTAGACCAGTTAAGGCACTAGTCCACCGACTAGCCAATAGACTAGTCCACAGATTACTCCATAAACTAGAATATCGATTATTTAACAGATTTGTCCACAGATTAGTCAATAGACTAGACAACACATTAGTCCGCTGACTAGTCAATAGGCTAGTCCATAAACTATTCTATCGATTATTCAAAAGACTAGTCAATAGACTAATCATAGACTAGGACTAGTTTAATGGAGTAGAGCAAAGACTAGTTAACAGACTGGTCCACTGGCTAGTCCATAGTCTACTCTTAGATAGTTGTGACTGTATTACCTCCACTCAATTCTCAATCGTTAGTAAACTCCAATATTTTTGTTATAGTTTTAGAATCATCATCATCACTTCCAAAGAAATTGTGCAATCAATAACAGATATCTATTACTCAATACTTATTTTGGCCAATATGTGCCAAATATTTTTGGCGTTACATCTTCTTTCTATACACATTTCTAAAGAATAGAATTCATTCATATAAATCATACTCCAACTCGACTTTCTTCTAGTTCTGACAGCTTTTTATGGCATTTTGTAAGCAACCACTCTTTTTATTCAATGAATCACTAGTTTTGTCAAAGCTTTTGTTTTTGCTTTATTATTATAGAAGTTTTTGTTTGTTTGTAATAAAATTGTTTTGTTAAAAAAAAAATTAAACAAACGAGCATGTATTCAATGTGTTTTTATTATTTTATTTAATTTTTAGTTTTGGAGTTAAGGAGAAATTTAGATGATGTAAGTTGTAGACATGGTTCTAATAAAGTGTGATATTTATTTATTATTATTTTTTTTTGGTTCCGACTACAGAAGTATTCATTTTAGGGTGTGTTTGTTCTTTTAGAACTTTAGTAGATTAGACTATAAATTTTAAAATAAAGTTTTGGTATTATTGCCTTTTTATGATTTAAATTTAATTAAAAACATATAAAAATGGTAAGAGACAATTATTTCTGCTTTTTTATGTTTAAAGATGCGATTGATGATTGTATGCTCGTTGATTGGTTGTGGTTAATAAAATTTATGTAGTAATTCTTTTTTGTCATCTAGATTTTTGCATAGATTTAGATAATTTGAATAGTATAAGGGAATTCATTGATATTTGGTTTCAAAGATTTATGGATGATTAATTAGTATATATGGCAGGTTTGAGAGAATACCGTTAATAAATCAAGATTTATAGAGAGTCAGTCTATTGAACTCTGAACAGTGGAATCAAACCTAGACAATATATTTTACTTTGGGAATGTAGTCTTCTACGCCTACTACAATCTATACTCTGGACTGTAGTAGATAGTGTAAAATGTGGGCAGTTGATTCCACTCTGGACTAGAGAGTAGACAGTGTACTCTACTCTGGACTAGAGAATAGGAAGTCCATTCTACTCTGGGCCAGAGTAGACAGTTAACTCTACTTTTGAATAGAAAGTAATCAGTTTTTTGCACTCTGGAATAGAGAGTAGATAATCTACTCTAGTCCAGTTCTAGTTCCAGTTCAATTCTATTTCAGTTCTAGTTCAGTTCTAGTTCAGTTCTAGTTCAGTTCTAGTTCAGTTCTAGTTCAGTTCTAGTTCAGTTCTACTACTTCAGTTCTAGTTCAGTTCTAGTTCAGTTCTAGTTCAGTTCTAGTTCAGTTCTAGTTCAGTTCTAGTTCAGTTCTAGTTCAGTTCTAGTTCAGTTCTAGTTCAGTTCTAGTTCAGTTCTAGTTCAGTTAGTTCAGTTTTAGTTCAGTTCTAGTTCAGTTCTAGTTCAGTTCTAGTTCAGTTCTAGTTCAGTTCTAGTTCAGTTCTAGTTCAGTTCTAGTTCAGTTCTAGTTCAGTTCTAGTTCAGTTCTAGTTCAGTTCTAGTTCAGTTCTAGTTCAGTTCTAGTTCAGTTCTAGTTCAGTTCTAGTTCAGTTCTAGTTCGTCTAGTTCAGTTTAGTTCAGTTCTGGTTCAGTTCTAGTTCAGTTCTAGTTCAGTTCTAGTTCAGTTCTAGTTCAGTTCTAGTTCAGTTCTAGTTCAGTTCTAGTTCAGTTCTAGTTCAGTTCTAGTTCAGTTCTAGTTCAGTTCTAGTTCAGTTCTAGTTCAGTCTAGTTCAGTTCTAGTTCAGTTCTAGTTCAGTTCTAGTTCAGTTCTAGTTCAGTTCTAGTTCAGTTCTAGTTCAGTTCTAGTTCAGTTCTAGTTCAGTTCTAGTTCAGTTCTAGTTCAGTTCTAGTTCAGTTCTAGTTCAGTTCTAGTTCAGTTCTAGTTCAGTTCTAGTTCAGTTCTAGTTCAGTTCTAGTTCAGTTCTAGTTCAGTTCTAGTTCAGTTCTAGTTCAGTTCTAGTTCAGTTCTAGTTCAGTTCTAGTTCAGTTCTAGTTCAGTTCTAGTTCAGTTCTAGTTCAGTTCTAGTTCAGTTCTAGTTCAGTTCTAGTTCAGTTCTAGTTCAGTTCTAGTTCAGTTCTAGTTCAGTTCTAGTTCAGTTCTAGTTCAGTTCTAGTTCAGTTCTAGTTCAGTTCTAGTTCAGTTCTAGGTCAGTTCTAGGTCAGTTCTAGTTCAGTTCTAGTTCAGTTCTAGTTCAGTTCTAGTTCAGTTCTAGTTTAGTTCTAGTTTAGTTCTAGTTCAGTTCTAGTTCAGTTCTAGTTCAGTTCTAGTTCAGTTCTAGTTCAGTTCTAGTTCAGTTCTAGTTCAGTTCTAGTTCAGTTCTAGTTCATTTCTAGTTCTAGTTCATTTCTAGTTCTAGTTCATTTCTAGTTCTAGTTCAGTTCTAGTTCAGTTCTAGTTCAGTTCTAGTTCAGTTCTAGTTCAGTTCTACTTCAGTTCTAGTTCAGTTCTAGTTCAGTTCTAGTTCAGTTCTAGTTCAGTTCTAGTTCTAGTTCAGTTCTAGTTCAGTTCTAGTTCAGTTCTAGTTCAGTTCTAGTTCAGTTCTAGTTCAGTTCTAGTTCTAGTTCAGTTCTAGTTCATTTCTAGTTCTAGTTCAGTTCTAGTTCAGTTCTAGTTCAGTTCTAGTTCAGTTCTAGTTCAGTTCTAGTTCAGTTCTAGTTCAGTTCTAGTTCAGTTCTAGTTCAGTTCTAGTTCAGTTCTAGTTCAGTTCTAGTTCAGTTCTAGTTCAGTTAGTTCAGTTCTAGTTCAGTTCTAGTTCAGTTCTAGTTCAGTTCTAGTTCAGTTCTAGTTCAGTTCTAGTTCAGTTCTAGTTCAGTTCTAGTTCAGTTCTAGTTCAGTTCTAGTTCAGTTCTAGTTCAGTTCTAGTTCAGTTCTAGTTCAGTTCTAGTTCAGTTCTAGTTCAGTTCTAGTTCAGTTCTAGTTCAGTTCTAGTTCAGTTCTAGTTCAGTTCTAGTTCAGTTCTAGTTCAGTTCTAGTTCAGTTCTAGTTCAGTTCTAGTTCAGTTCTAGTTCAGTTCTAGTTCAGTTCTAGTTCAGTTCTAGTTCAGTTCTAGTTCAGTTCTAGTTCAGTTCTAGTTCAGTTCTAGTGCAGTTCTAGTTCAGTTCTGGTTCAGTTCTAGTTCAGTTCTAGTTCAGTTCTAGTTCAGTTCTAGTTCAGTTCTAGTTCAGTTCTAGTTCAGTTCTAGTTCAGTTCTAGTTCAGTTCTAGTTCAGTTCTAGTTCAGTTCTAGTTCAGTTCTAGTTCAGTTCTAGTTCAGTTCTAGTTCAGTTCTAGTTCAGTTCTAGTTCAGTTCTAGTTCAGTTCTAGTTCAGTTCTAGTTCAGTTCTAGTTCAGTTCTAGTTCAGTTCTAGTCAGTTCTAGTTCAGTTCTAGTTCAGTTCTGTTCAGTTCTAGTTCAGTTCTAGTTCGTTCAGTTCTAGTTCAGTTCTAGTTCAGTTCTAGTTCAGTTCTAGTTCAGTTCTAGTTCAGTTCTAGTTCAGTTCTAGTTCAGTTCTAGTTCAGTTCTAGTTCAGTTCTAGTTCAGTTCTAGTTCAGTTCTAGTTCAGTTCTAGTTCAGTTCTAGTTCAGTTCTAGTTCAGTTCTAGTTCAGTTCTAGTCAGTTCTAGTTCAGTTCTAGTTCAGTTCTAGTTCAGTTCTAGTTCAGTTCTAGTTCAGTTCTAGTTCAGTTCTAGTCAGTTCTAGTTCAGTTCTAGTTCAAGTTCAGTTCAGTTCAGTTCTAGTTCAGTTCTAGTTCAGTTCTAGTTCAGTTCTAGTTCAGTTCTAGTTCAGTTCTAGTTCAGTTCTAGTTCAGTTCTAGTTCAGTTCTAGTTCAGTTCTAGTTCAGTTCTAGTTCAGTTCTAGTTCAGTTCTAGTTCAGTTCTAGTTCAGTTCTAGTTCAGTTCTAGTTCAGTTCTAGTTCAGTTCTAGTTCAGTTCTAGTTCAGTTCTAGTTCAGTTCTAGTTCAGTTCTAGTTCAGTTCTAGTTCAGTTCTAGTTCAGTTCTAGTTCAGTTCTAGTTCAGTTCTAGTTCAGTTCTAGTTCAGTTCTAGTTCAGTTCTAGTTCAGTTCTAGTTCAGTTCTAGTTCAGTTCTAGTTCAGTTCTAGTTCAGTTCTAGTTCAGTTCTAGTTCAGTTCTAGTTCAGTTCTAGTTCAGTTCTAGTTCAGTTCTAGTTCAGTTTCTAGTTCAGTTCTAGTTCAGTTCTAGTTCAGTTCTAGTTCAGTTCTAGTTCAGTTCTAGTTCAGTTCTAGTTCAGTTCTAGTTCAGTTCTAGTTCAGTTCTAGTTCAGTTCTAGTTCAGTTCTAGTTCAGTTCTAGTTCAGTTCTAGTTCAGTTCTAGTTCAGTTCTAGTTCAGTTCTAGTTCAGTTCTAGTTTAGTTCTAGTTCAGTTCTAGTTCAGTTCTAGTTCAGTTCTAGTTCAGTTCTAGTTCAGTTCTAGTTCAGTTGTAGTTCAGTTCTAGTTCAGTTGTAGTTCAGTTCTAGTTCAGTTGTAGTTCAGTTCTAGTTCAGTTCTAGTTCAGTTCTAGTTCAGTTCTAGTTCAGTTCTAGTTCAGTTCTAGTTCAGTTCTAGTTCAGTTCTAGTTCAGTTCTAGTTCAGTTCTAGTTCAGTTCTAGTTCAGTTCTAGTTCAGTTCTAGTTCAGTTCTAGTTCAGTTCTAGTTCAGTTCTAGTTCAGTTCTAGTTCGTTCTAGATCATTCTAGTTCAGTCTAGTTCAGTTCTAGTTCAGTTCTAGTTCAGTTCTAGTTCAGTTCTAGTTCAGTTCTAGTTCAGTTCTAGTTCAGTTCTAGTTCAGTTCTAGTTCAGTTCTAGTTCAGTTCTAGTTCAGTTCTAGTTCAGTCAGTTCTAGTTTAGTTCTAGTTCAGTTCTAGTTCAGTTCTCTTCAGTTCTAGTTCAGTTCTAGTTCAGTTCTAGTTCAGTTGTATTTCAGTTCTAGTTCAGTTGTAGTTCAGTTCTAGTTCAGTTGTAGTTCAGTTCTAGTTCAGTTCTAGTTCAGTTCTAGTTCAGTTCTAGTTCAGTTCTAGTTCTCTTTCAGTTCTAGTTCAGTTCTAGTTCAGTTTAGTTCAGTTCTAGTTCAGTTCTAGTTCAGTTCTAGTTCAGTTCTAGTTCAGTTCTAGATCAGTTCTAGGTTCAGTTCTAGTTCAGTTCTAGTTCAGTTCTAGTTCAGTTCTAGTTCAGTTCTAGTTCAGTTCTAGTTCAGTTCTAGTTCAGTTCTAGTTCAGTTCTAATTCAGTTCTAGTTCAGTTCTAGTTCAGTTCTAGTTCAGTTCTAGTTCAGTTCTAGTTCAGTTCTAGTTCAGTTCAGTAACATAGAAACAACGTCAACACAAACCCATTCACCAACTCAAGCACCAACACAAACAACAGAACAACTACAAACTTTAACAACATCAATACAAACCACAACACCAGCACAAACAACAACACAAATACAAACATCAACACCAACAGAAACGTTTTAAACATCACCAACACAAACATAAACAACAAACACAACTACGAACCTCATCACCAGCATAAGCAACGCACCACTACAAACTATAACACCAGCTTTAACAACAATACCAATGAAAACAACTCAAGCAGCACGTCCAGGCCAAACATCAAACACAACCAACCAACAACGATAACACAACCAGCAACGACACTACAAACACCAGCTCAATTCTCAGCACCAACACAAACAACCAATATTAGCCCTAACAACAGTTTGAACAGAAAACAGCACTGCCCAAGCCAACAACAGCAACAGATCCACCAAACGATATTCCAATTGCAAAACACCTAAACATTCTCAATATAAACAGCATTTATAAGATGACCATTAATTAATAATTTTCACCAAGATAACAGATATCTGGAGAAAATAAACCATCATTATAATACCAGACGTCGTGCAGAAGGACGATATAAAGTAAATAAATTCAGGAATAACTATGGGAAAGCAAGGATAGATGTACAATTGCCAAACATTTTAAACCAGTTGCCAACAAATATATTAAATATAAATTCTATATATAAGAAAAAAAGAGAAATCAAAAAGTTTATATGCATTCGCAATGAACTAAAATGTTAATTTTTTATTGTAATATTATATTATTTAAATTAGTTGCTAACCTGCAGACAAGCCACTTAATGGCTTCGCGGGTCCTAAACTTAAATGAAATGTAATTTTATGAATAAATTCCTTTAAAAAAAAAAAAAAGTTCTAGTTCAGTTCTAGTTCAGTTCTAGTTCAGTTCTAGTTCAGTTCTAGTTCAGTTCTAGTTCAGTTCTAGTTCAGTTCTAGTTCAGTTCTAGTAGTCTGTTCAGTTCTAGTTCAGTTCTAGTTCAGTTCTAGTTCAGTTCTAGTTCAGTTTAGTTCAGTTCTAGTTCAGTTCTAGTTCAGTTTCTAAGTTCAGTCTAGTTAGTTCAGTAGTTCAGTTCTAGTTCAGTTCTAGTTCAGTTCTAGTTCAGTTCTAGTTCAGTTCTAGTTCAGTTCTAGTTCAGTTCTAGTTCAGTTCTAGTTCAGTTCTAGTTCTAGTTCAGTTCTAGTTCAGTTCTAGTTTAGTTCTAGTTCAGTTCTAGTTCAGTTCTAGTTCAGTTCTACTTCAGTTCTAGTTCAGTTCTAGTTCAGTTCTAGTTCAGTTCTAGTTCAGTTCTAGTTCAGTTGTAGTTCAGTTCTAGTTCAGTTGTAGTTCAGTTCTAGTTCAGTTGTAGTTCAGTTCTAGTTCAGTTCTAGTTCAGTTCTAGTTCAGTTCTAGTTCAGTTCTAGTTCAGTTCTAGTTCAGTTCTAGTTCAGTTCTAGTTCAGTTCTAGTTCAGTTCTAGTTCAGTTCTAGTTCAGTTCTAGTTCAGTTCTAGTTCAGTTCTAGTTCAGTTCTAGTTCAGTTCTAGTTCAGTTCTAGTTCAGTTCTAGTTCAGTTCTAGTTCAGTTCTAGTTCAGTTCTAGTTCAGTTCTAGTTCAGTTCTAGTTCAGTTCTAGTTCAGTTAAGTTCAGTTCTAGTTCAGTTAGACTCTGGAGACTGTCTACTAGAGTATTCTACAGTATTCTCTACGCTGGGCTCTAGTAGATATTCTATCGTACTCTGGAATATATAGTAGATAGTCTACTCTACTATGAACTAGAGAGTTGACAGTATAATCTACCCTAGATTAGAGAGCAGTTTGTTACTCTGCTCTGGGGTAGAAATGTGTCTAAACTCAGTATCAGTTGATTATAGAGAAATTCTTATAAAGTTCTCTCAAACTAATTACCTTTCTGCTTTTACACACACTGTCCACACTTTTATTTCTTATATTGGGCGGCTTTAAGTCTTTGAACTTTTAATTAAATAATTTCGCAGGTATTTCCTTTTGATAAGCCACTCTAAAAGCTGTAATTAACAACTATTTTTGACTTTTAACATGTTATTATGATAAATTTGGCATTACAAATGTTTTGCTAATTAATCAGGCCTAACGAAAGTTCATAATAAATCATATTTTTTTTCACATAAATAAAAATTGATTATTAACCTTGAGTGCCCTTTAGTTGTAAGTAGAAACGAATTAAATTACAATAGATAGAATTTTTCACACTCTTGAAATCTCCAGCGGTGGGCTGACGACGCTTCGTCGTTTCAGCTGTCAAAGACTTTATTTGGGTTCTAAGAAGAGATATGTATGTAGTTGTTATTATTGTTTTAACATGATTTTTGTAAGTGGTTTTGAACATAATTACTAAATTGTTTATATTTTTTACATATTGAACTTTTTTTTCAAATTATTATTTAGTATTGAACAATTTTTGGTTTCTTTTACTTTTCGTATTTTAGAACAATTAATCAAAATGGTGGTTGTAAAAAAACGTAATAATTTTGTTTAAACCAATTTTTTAAATTTTTTATAACTTTTCATATTTTGCTTCTTTTTTCAAGATTGTTGTTTATTTTGGAAGTAGGCGTTTTTAGTTGTTATTGATTCAAGAATATTAAAATGAAGTTGTCTTCTAAGTATGGTAACACTTAATGTGTCAAACTTATTTAACGATTACTTTACCTTGACTTGTGTTGGTGTGTGTAAGTAGAGCTGCTTACTTTTCAAGTATTAGTGTTATAAGAATAATCAATATAATTTGTTTTTTAATTTGTTAGGGAAAAGTTATTCGAAATATTTTGTTAATTACACTTAATCTTTATTTAGATTTAATATTAATTTCAAGGCTAAAAAGACCTGCAATTGATATGTAATAGTCATATTTTATTATTAAAGATTTCCTCTATTCAATCATTGTTTCTTGACTGAGTAACAGTTTAAATATAAACTTTTGAATTATTTCTGTCATAAATATCATAATTTTATTTAAAAAATATTTTAATTTCAATGTATGTAGCAAGTACTTATTTAAGATTAAAGAAAAGATACTGGATATATGTATGATATATTTGAAGAAGCCAACCAGACCTTTTACATTATTTATTTGGTTTATGTGTTTGGAATTTTAATAATCTATACACGAAATTAAAACAAAAAAATTTAAAATTTAATAATAAGTAAGTAACAACTCGTCATATAAATTTTTGTTTGGCGTCACCTATCGTCACCATCATCATCATCAGCAGCAATAGCAACACACAGAAACATTATGATCATCATGATCATCAGCGACAGCAGCTGAAAATAACGTGATTAAACGAAACCCACCATCAATGGCAGTTGATCGTCACATGCGTAAATGTTTTAAATAACAAGTGTGGAGCGGATAATATGAAGAATACCCTACGATACAATATTCCAGTGTAGTCTATAGTCTTGACCATAGTGCAGTCTATAGTCTAGTTAATAGTCTAGTCTATAGTCTAGTCTATAGTCTAGTCTATAGTCTAGTCAATAGTCTAACCCATGGCTCAATCTATAGTCTAATCTATAGTATAATCTATAATCTAATCTATTTTATAGTCTATTCCATAGTCTAGTTTATAGTCTAGTCTAGAGTCTAGTCTAGTCTAGTCTATAGTCTAGTCTATAGTCTAGTCTATAGTCTAGTCTACAGTCTAGTCCATAGTCTAGTCTATAAACTAGACTGGAATATGGGATCGTAGGGTATTCTTCATATTATCCGCTCCACACTTGTTATTTAAAACATATATAGTCTATAGTCTAGTCTATAGTCTAACCCATGGCTCAATCTATAGTCTAATCTATAGTATAATCTATAATCTAATCTATTTTATAGTCTATTCCATAGTCTAGTCTAGAGTCTAGTCTAGAGTCTAGTCTATAGTCTAGTCTATAGTCTAGTCTATAGTCTAGTCTATAGTCTAGTCTATAGTCTAGTCTATAGTCTAGTCTATAGTCTAGTCTATAGTCTAGTCTATAGTCTACTCTATGGTCTAGTCTATAGTCTAGTCTATAGTCTAGTCTATAGTCTAGTCTATAGTCTAGTCTATAGTCTAGTCTATAGTCTAGTCTATAGTCTAGTCTATAGTCTTGTCTATAGTCTAGTCTGTAGTCTAGTCTATAGTCTAGTCTATAGTCTAGTCTATAGTCTAGTCTATAGTCTAGTCTATAGTCTAGTCTATAGTCTAGTCTATAGTCTAGTCTATAGTCTAGTCTCTAGTCTAGTCTATAGTCTAGTCTATAGTCTAGTCTATAGTCTAGTCTATAGTCTAGTCTCTAGTCTAGTCTATAGTCTAGTCTATAGTCTAGTCTATAGTCTAGTCTATAGTCTAGTCTATAGTCTAGCTATAGTCTAGTCTATAGTCTAGTCTATAGTCTAGTCTATAGTCTAGTCTATAGTCTAGTCTATAGTCTAGTCTATAGTCTAGTCTATTGTCTAGTCTATAGTCTAGTCTATCGTCTAGTCTATAGTCTAGTCTATAGTCTAGTCTATAGTCTAGTCTATTGTCTAGTCTATAGTCTAGTCTATAGTCTAGTCTATAGTCTAGTCTATAGTCTAGTCTATAGTCTAGTCTATAGTCTAGTCTATAGTCTAGTCTATAGTCTAGTCTATAGTCTAGTCTATAGTCTAGTCTATAGTCTAGTCTATAGTCTAGTCTATAGTCTAGTCTATAGTCTAGTCTATAGTCTAGTCTATAGTCTAGTCTATAGTCTAGTCTATAGTCTAGTCTATAGTCTAGTCTATAGTCTAGTCTATAGTCTAGTCTATAGTCTAGTCTATAGTCTAGTCTATAGTCTAGTCTATAGTCTAGTCTATAGTCTAGTCTATAGTCTAGTCTATAGTCTAGTCTATAGTCTAGTCTATAGTCTAGTCTATAGTCTAGTCTATAGTCTAGTCTATAGTCTAGTCTATAGTCTAGTCTATAGTCTAGTCTATAGTCTAGTCTATAGTCTAGTCTATAGTCTAGTCTATAGTCTAGTCTATAGTCTAGTCTATAGTCTAGTCTATAGTCTAGTCTATAGTCTAGTCTATAGTCTAGTCTATAGTCTAGTCTATAGTCTAGTCTATAGTCTAGTCTATAGTCTAGTCTATAGTCTAGTCTATAGTCTATAGTCTAGTCTATAGTCTAGTCTTAGTCTAGTCTATAGTCTAGTCTATAGTCTAGTCTATAGTCTAGTCTATCGTCTAGTCTATAGTCTAGTCTATAGTCTAGTCTATAGTCTAGTTCTATAGTCTAGTCTATGTCTAGTCTATAGTCTAGTCTATAGTCTAGTCTATAGTCTAGTCTATAGTCTAGTCTATAGTCTAGTCTATAGTCTAGTCTATAGTCTAGTCTATAGTCTAGTCTATAGTCTAGTCTATAAGTCTAGTCTATAGTCTAGTCTATAGTCTAGTCTATAGTCTAGTCTATAGTCTAGTCTATAGTCTAGTCTATAGTCTAGTCTATAGTCTAGTCTATAGTCTAGTCTCGTCTAGTCTATAGTCTAGTCTATAGTCTAGTCTATAGTCTAGTCTATAGTCTAGTCTATAGTCTAGTCTATAGTCTAGTCTATAGTCTAGTCTTAGTCTAGTCTATAGGTCATAGTCTATAGTCTAGTCTATAGTCTAGTCTATAGTCTAGTCTATCGTCTAGTCTATAGTCTCGTCTATAGTCTAGT